>NC_054084.1:23322784-23395284 GCF_017562075.2 Anopheles merus
AAAAGGAGGAAAAGGAGGTTTTTTTCGGCAGCATTTTTAGTTAAAATTAAATGGTTTATCGTGATTTAAAAATTGCGAACAAGTTAGAATAAATTAAATAAGCATGAAATCTTTAATATACACCACATTTTTATTGTTTTACTTTTCTGATTCTCTTAATCACAAAACCTGCCGAACGATTGACTGACCGCAAATCTGCCGAAAAAAGCACAATTTGTTTGATATTTTGAAAAATACGTAATGAAATGATGTGAAACTTCGTATGTGAATAACAAATAAGTACACTTGCACTTGCTCTGTAATGGGATGGGATCCGAAGCCCCATTTGAGGGATAATACAGGCTCTCCCATCCAACTCCTATTCCGACACGTCCTCGTCGTGCAGAGTGGTAACATGTGTCACCACATATCCAAGCTTGGGTACACGGGCTTGACCCAACCCCTCGGGCGGATGGTGGCGCATGGCGAACCAGGAGGGGGGTGGTATCCGGGAAACTGGGTGCCTGAACGTCGGGGGGGCAACCCGACGCTAAACAAAAACGGTCACGTGGGCGCGGGGCCAGTCACCCAGTCCCATGAATCAACGACTACGGAAAGCCACAGAAGTTTTCGAAACGGACATCCCGATACCGACCATACGCAATGCCCCCGGACTAATCTGAAAATGGGCTCATGGAACGTACGCACTCTAAGCGAAGCCGGAGCCTTGAAAAAACTTGATGATGCCCTAGCCACACTGAGCATGGACCTCGTAGCTTTACAAGATTTCGGTGGCTAGGGAACGGTGTGCACAACAGCGTGGTAAGCATTGCTAAGACATATACTACAGCTGCCACGACCGCCACCGCGTGCTCGGAACGGGTTTCGCCGTAGGTCCCCGGTTGAAACCCGCAATCATGGATTTCAAGGCTATAAACGATAGGCTATGCACCCTGCGCATGCGAGGCAAATTCTTTATATAAGCCTCATAAACGTTCACGCCCCTACCGAAGATAAAGAGGAAGAGGAGAAGGACCTTTTTTACGGCCGCCTCGCTAGAATCGTAGATGCGTGCCCCAGACATGACCTCATAATCATCCTGGGGGACTTCAACGCAAAAGTCGGTAGGGAGCCAATGTACCGCCAATACACTGGCTGTCACAGTAATGATAATATTATTATTATTATTATTATTATTTATTTATTAACGTTATCGGGCAATAGGCCTAAATAACAGATACAAATTCTTAATTAGTAAACAACTTAAACATAAATAACGCTAGTCCTTTACAACTGACGAAGATGAGAAACAGGGATATGAAAATCTGCAGATGATTCAAGTCTATTGTAGCTGACACACATTTTAATTAAAGGATCGTTAGCGCCAAATGAGAAGATCGAAATGGGATCCTGATTAAAGACCTGCTTCTAAGATCCCTAGTAGGTGCAGAAAAACTGATCAGATTTAAAATTTCAGGTGCATCAATAAGCCCATTTAACATTTATGCATGAAAATACATTGAGCATTCTTTCTCCTGTGTTCTAAAGTTTCGAGACCAAATAACTGACACCTGACATGGTACGGAGGGCGTGGCATTTGTTTTGACCAAGGAAGACGATAAAACATAGCGCGTGTCGCCTTTTTCTGAACTTCTTCTATCATGTCTATATAGGTCACTTGGTTTGGACACCAAACAACGCAAGCAAATTCTAGTATAGGACGGACTAGGGCACAGTATAACGATTTAAGACAGAAAGGATCTTTAAAGTCGGAAGAAGCACGTAGAATAAAACCTAACATATTTAATGCTTTTGAGACGATTGTGTGGAAATGGCACGAAAATATAAGTTTACGGTTTAACATTATTCCTAAATCACGAGCTACAGATGACCGCGGCACACTGTCTTGACCTATTTTGTAATTAAAAGTTATTGGAATCCTTTTCTTAGAGAAAGTAATGCAGTTACATTTTTGTACATTCACAAACATTTCGTTATCATGGCACCACGTCAAAAAACGGTTTATGGAATCTTGAAGTATTTCGCAGTGATTTGAATTTTCAACAGCAAGGAACATCTTAAGATCGTCTGCATATAGTAAAAACATTGACGTTGGGAACAGCAAACACAATATCGTTAATAAATATAATAAATAATAATGGCCCTAATATGCTTCCTTGTGGAACACCAGAAAAGTTACAGAAAGGTCAGAAAAAGTTTTTCCAATTTTTACATTAATGCAACGGTTCATTAGGTAGCTTTCTAACCATGCTAAAAAATTTGAGTGTACACCATATTTTAATAATTTAGCAAGCAATAAGTAGTGGTTGACCTTGTCAAATGCAGCGCAGAAGTCGGTATAAATGACATCAACCTGGAGGCCCTTGTCATATTGGAGTAGCAAAATTGAAGCAAATGAAGCAGGTTAGTTTCAATCGAACGTTTAGGCATGAAGCCGTGTTGCATAACAGATATAACAGGCAGGAAAGCGTAGGACATGTGGCGGAACATAACTTTTTCAAACAGCTTACTACAAGCACATAACATAGAGATTCCGCGATAATTACATATATCAGATTTGTCTCCTTTTTTAAAGACAGGAAACATGTAAGAAGATTTCCATATTTGTGGGAAGCATTTCAACTGTAAGGATTTGTTGAAAATTTGAGTCAGAATAGGCAAAAGAGCAGCCTTACAGTGAATAAGAATTGCACTGGGAATGTTGTCCGGCCCAGAGGCATACGAAAGCTTCAGTTGCGATATGGCAGCATCGACTTCATCTTCACTGATAGTAGATGTGGATAAGTCAACTGCGTCGTTGATTGCGGAAAGTGCTGAAGATAGGTTGAGAGGTTTCGAAGAATTGCAGGTGTAGACGGAAGCAAGTGTTCTGCAAAACCTTTGCAGAGGTCATCTTCACCCGAAATGATGTTTCCCTTGAAGTTCATTACAGCTGGAAGACGGTCGCAGGATTTCTTATTCCGTATGAATTTCCAGAATGCTAGTGGATCCTTTTTGAATCTGAATTCGATCTTTCTAACGTAGTCAGCATACGCAAAACGGTTTAACTGTTTGTAAATCCGAGCAGCGCGAGCAAAGTTTGCTTGGTTGGTGCTGTTTCGAAGACTGCGCAGTTTTGTTGGGCATTACATCTCCGGCGTTTGGCGGCGCGTAGTGCATTATTAGCCCACGGTGGTTTCGATGGAGGATTAAAGCAGGGAACAAACTGTTCGAATAATCCATTTAGATGATTTGTGAAGCTTAATACGCTATCGTTGATATCGTGGTTAAACTTCAATAATTCCCAATTGGTTTGAGTTAGCGCTATTGTTATTCATCAAATTTCGTACGTCTAAAGTTCAAATCTCTCCGTTCTGGGGACTCAAAAGACGACAAATTCTGTTGTGGAACCATGAAGCTGGTAAGTAGAGCAGGGTGATGTGGATCAGGTTCAACTATGGATTCAAAACTCAGTTCTAATGGGCTCAATCGTTCAACGGTCTGTCATCCGCAAAAATTAAATCAAGTATAGTATTGTTGCAGTTGGTGATTGAATTAACTTGCTGAAGGCCGGCCAAATTAATTTCATCGAGGAGAATTTGGCAGGTAGGATGTATTCGGGAGTTGCTGAAGTCAAGCGAAGGAAAATCGTTCCGAGTAATCCATTTAAGATAGGGTTGATTAAAATCTCCGAGAATAATCAAATGATCGTCTTTATATTTTTCCCTAGTTTCATGTAGTGTAGTACAGAAAGTATTTATAACATCGGGGTTGGCAGCTTGGTCAGGAGGGAGGTAGAATGAGCCGATGACTAGGGAAACATCCAAAACTTTTACACGCACCCAAAGACACTCAATTGATGATGTATTAGTAGTGCACAGCGAAGCCGCATATTGGATATTCGTGGCAATGAGAACTCCTCCACCAATACATTTATCACTATTTATGGCAGAGCGATCCAATCGGAAGGTATTGTAGCGGTGGCTGTCAAACAATAGAGAAGATGGGTAACTATCGGTGAGCCAGGTTTCGGTGAGAACGATCACATCCCACTCGGAAATAGCTGTACTGGTAAAGCATTCGGTATTTTTTGTGCGTAAACCTCTAGCATTTTGATAGAAAATGTAGAAAGGATCCTTTAGTGATACATCGTGTCGGCGCGGACACGTTATTGTTTGTGTAAAAAAGGTGATCCGGAAGAGTTGCCAGCAATATTTATTTGCGGTTCTGTTGTTGATGCAGCGTTTGTTTGTATAACCGCGGTAGAGATCGAGTAAGAAGTAGACGGCTGTGGTGATGTGATAGTGTTGGTGAGATTCATGTCCTGGTGAGTAGTGTTTGTTTTCGCAGGTTCCCGAACAGCTGATTGAGTATAAAGCGGTGCAGGTAAGGTGAATCCCGAATATGGTGTGGATATTTTGGGAGCGCGTGGGCGAAAGTTAAACTCTTTGTAAACAAAACCACACGGCCAAGTCGTGGGAGAGAGCGCGATCTCTTTTAGTTCAGAAGGGACACCAACTTTAAATGATATGTATGTGAGAGCGTTTGGATCGCGGCCGTTGGGCAAAATACGTTTCACGGAACAGTTAGTGCAATTCAATCTCCCTTGAATAAATGTTTTCATGCTTTCTTCGGTAACTTTTGGTGCAACTCTCGTAATAAAAATCCATGTTTTTGGTTCTGGTGCTGGTATAAACTGTATAGCGCTGTTCATGGTTAGATCGTTAGAAGTGCCAATGTGAAAAGCTGGGTGAGAGAATTCAGTGATTGACGTTTCGGTACGCTCTGATGGGTGTGTGCGTGAAATAGTGTCTAGTTTAACGGATTCAGGCGTGGATGACTCTATATTGTCAGGATCAGTGTGGTATGCGTTAACGGATAATAAACTTGTAGTGGGGATACCAGTTTGCTTTGGTGCACTTGTAGCTGTATTTGTAGGTTTAGTGGATGGTAATTTGGATGAAGGCAAGTGAGTGAACCGTTTATCTAGCTCATGAAACAGTTCATTTCTCATCTCATTTTTCAGATCGCTCATCAAACCAGAAATAAAAGAAACGAAGTCGGCTCTAGATTCACGACACTTTTCACACATCCAGCAAAGGCCACGATTGCGGGCCATCTCCTTGACACAAGCTGCAGCAATTTTAATGCATTCTGGATGAAACGCAGCCTTGCATTTCGAATAAGGCAAATTTCCACAGCAGAGAACCGGGTCCTTGGTGATGGTAGAAGAGCAGATGGCACAATCCATTGCGATGAGAGAGAGCGTGTTCTACGCAATGCGTGAGGTGTAGTAGTGAGAGCGGTCTCGGGGCAACGACACCATCAAGATATGGCGAACAGCAACCGAACGCACGAACGCACAGCAAATTAGCAGCTTTTACAGAATTAAACTCACTTGAGTGCAGGAACAGCAAGCTCACTAACTGCAGCAACAATCCGTTTCAACGGTGACTCCTCAATTCACGATCCACGCACGCAAAAACAACCAGTCCAAGGTGCAAAGCAAGAGCGGCACAAAAACACGTCTGAACTCCTCCGTGTTGAATTATCTTATAATGGTAGTAGATTGGTCCAGTTCGCCGCAGCGAACAATCTGGTTGTAGGAAATACCAAATATGCGCGCAAAAAAATCCACAAGATCACATGGGCGCACCCGGGTGGAGAATCCTTCAACCAGATCGACCACGTGTTAATAAGCCGCCGACGACAGTCGAGTCTGTTAAATGTCAGAACATATCGAGGAGCCAATATCGATTCCGATCACTACTTGGTTGGCTTAGTGATACGTTGTAGAATCGCCCGCCCCCGTGCCAATGGGGGTGGAGAAAACACGCATGCTCGGCTCAACACGGACTCTCTAAGGGACATTACTGTCCAACAGGAATTCAAAGCCGCTTTAGATGAGTCTCTACTACCAGAAAACAGTTATGAAACTACGAGCGAGAGGTGGAACGCTCTAAAAACAAAAATAATAAACTGTGCAAGAAATATACTCCCACCACGTCGTGGCAACACCAAATCTGGCTGGTTCGACGATGAATGCAGACAAGTGACCGAACGTAAGAATACTGCATACCGAGCAATGCAGCAACGGCACAGAACGCGGGCATGCGCAGAGGAATATTCACGGCTCAGACGCGAAGAGAAACGAGTTCACCGCTCCAAGAAGCATGCTTTGGAAGAGCAAAACATGCGGGAACTCGAGCAAACCAGAGAGGCGTACGGACCGACACGAAAGTTTTACCAAGCGATAGCAGGTCACCGAAACAACGTTGTACCTAAGGTAACCTGCTGTCGCAACAAGGATGGAGATCTGGTCAGTAACCAGCCAGAGGTCCTCTCGCGGTGGGCTCAGTACTTTGATGAATTACTCAATGACCAGTTTAGCGAACAGCTAGAAGCGCCACTAGCAGATAGTGTCATGCTACTGCCACCTAGCATAGAAGAAACACGAAAGGCTATCCGTCGGCTGAAAAATAACAAGGCACCCGGAACCAACGGAATTGCAGCCGAACTGGTCAAGAATGGAGGTGCACGACTAGAAAACGAAATTCATCAAATTGTTACTGAGGTGTGGGATAGCGAATCGATGCCTTGTGATTGGAATCTCGGCATCATCTACCCCATATACAAGAAGGGAGATAGGTTGGACTGCAACAACTACAAGGGTATTACGGTGTTGAATACCGCCTATAAAATATTCTCCCTGATCCTTCAGGATCGCCTTGTCCCTCACGTCGAAGAGATAGTCGGAAACTATCAAAGAGGATTCCGAAACGGAAAATCTACCACTGATCAGATCTTCACCATGCGGCAGATCTTGGAGAAGATGGCTGAATACAGACACGACACGTACCATCTCTTCATTGACTTCAAAGCCGCATATGATAGCATAGCCAGGGTAAAACTGTATGACGCTATGAGCTCTTTTGGAATCCCGGCCAAACTGATAAGGCTAGTTAGAATGACTATGACCAACGTCACATGCCAGGTGAGGGTGGATGGAAAACTCTCAGGACCTTTTGCTACCACCAAGGGTCTGCGCCAGGGGGACGGGCTTGCTTGTCTCTTATTCAACCTGGCGCTAGAGAGAGCCATCCGTGACTCGAGGGTGGAGACTACGGGAACCATCTTCTATAAGTCAACCCAGATCCTGGCATACGCTGATGATATAGACATCATTGGTCTGCGGCTCTCCTATGTAGCAGAAGCCTACCAAGGGATCGAGCAGGCGGCAGAGAACCTCGGATTGCAGATAAACGAGGCAAAGACCAAACTGATGGTGGCAACATCAGCGGGCCCGCCAACAAATAATCAGAATCTACGTAGGCGTGACGTGCAGATAGGTGAACGCACTTTTGAAGTCGTCCCACAATTCACCTATCTGGGATCAAAGGTCAGCAACGACAATAGCATGGAAGCTGAGTTGCGCGCAAGGATGCTGGCTGCCAACCGGTCATTCTACAGCCTGAAAAAGCAGTTCACCTCAAAGAACCTGTCGCGACGGACGAAGCTGGGACTATATAGTACCTATATAGTACCAGTGCTCACATACGCCTCTGAGACATGGACACTGTCCAAATCTGACGAAACCCTCTTAGCCGCGTTCGAGAGGAAGATGCTCAGAAGGATACTTGGCCCCGTATGTGTGGAAGGACAATGGAGGAGCCGCTATAATGACGAGCTATACGAGATGTACGGCGACCTCACTGTCGTACAGCGTATAAAGCTCGCCAGGCTCCGGTGGGCTGACCATGTTATACGCATGGAAACGGACGACCCAGCCCGTAAAGTCTTTTTAGGCCGTCCACAAGGACAGAGGAGGCGTGGTAGGCCCAGATTGAGGTGGCAAGATGGCGTGGAGGCGTCCGCCATTAAGGCCGGGATAACGGACTGGCAGACGAAGGCGCGAGACCGTGAGCGGTTTCGGACACTCCTGAGGCAGGCCAAGACCGCAAAGCGGTTGTAGCGCCGGATAAGTAAGTAAGTAAGTAACACTTGCACTACAAAATTGTGTGTTGTGAAATTTTTTTTACAACATTCTTGCAGAATTTCATGTTTTTAACTACCCTGCCGAAATTAGGTACACTGCCGCAAACTGGTAAAAATAGGAAGAAGAAAAGGAAAAAAGGAGGGAAAGGAAAGGTACGAATATAAAAATGGGAAGGAGGGAAGAGAACGGATGGTAAGGAGGGAAAGGAGAGAGCGAAAGGAAAGAAATGGAGAGGGAAAGGAAAAGGAGAAAAAGGAAGGAATGAGGGAATGGTGGGAAAGGAGGGATAGGAGGGAAAGGAGGGATAGGAGGGAAAGGAGGGTGGACAAAAGGAGGGAAAGGAGGGTGGACAAAAGGAGGGACAGGAGGGGACCAACTTGTAGAATTACAATTATAACAATCTTAAACATAAAAAAGGGTTAATAATAAAAACCGATGATTCATTTACTTACCCAGCTATTGATAAAGCAGGACAATGAAATACATTCAAGTATTTATTATATTCATTATTCTCACTGTTAAAAAGAGCCCTCGCATCTAAAGTAATTTTTATTGAAAATGGCCGGAAACATTGATTGAATAGGTTTTAATTATAATTCACATATTTAATTTATTTATAAATATATTTAATATTTGATATTTTGCTGCTGCTTGGGAATTTTGAAAGGCATGTAACGCTTCTCCTGTGTAACGTAGAGGGCTGAGCCTTACTTTTACCTTTTATTCTACTGGGTTCGGTCGGTTCGATCGGTTACAAGATAGGAAAAATAAAATAGGTGCACATAATAATATGCACGCATCATTCTGTCCCCAACCACGAAGCGAATCAGACGTGATCGATACGCGCTCCAAGTGGATGGATTTTTTGCCGGACAACAAGCCACTGACCTCGACCATACGCACTGCAAAGGAATACGTGCGAGAACGATCGGAAAGCGATCTGTGCTTAGTGTATAGTGCGTACAGTGTGTAGTGCGTAGAGTTGTGTGCAGCGCGTGTATACGCGCTGCGTGTGTACTGTAGTGTAGGTTTGTGAGTGTAGAGCGCATTCGTCGGACAGCCCTACAAACAACGAGCAGGATATTTTATCATGGTGTGTGTAAAAACCTAGAGTTAAGCGGAGAATCGGTGTGAAATACACGGAGGCGAGAGCGCGTTTTGGTTTCGACACAGTTTTGGCACTAACACAGTTACACATGTGGAAATGTGTGCGTTCATTTTCGGCCAGCTCGCTCAGTTTGATCTGCTCACAGCGCCGTGCCGATATGGGTGTCTCGCTTGCACTACTGCACCGAAAGTTCCTCTGTGTGCTCACGTTCTTGCGACCACATGAAATCGTCAGTACAGCTCAAGGATCGGCAGCGAGCGGCCGCACGTGCGTCAGCCTAAGTCCTGGACGATTGGTGTTATGATTTTGTAAAGTGTTCAAGTGTTGTGCGCATTGAAGTGAAGCTGCGCGAATGATTCGTAATGCATGTTATGTACATCGCGCAGCTTCATTTCGTACCTTTTTATGTTTATAACAAGATCTACGCAGATATTCGGCCACTTCAACGTTTGCATCGATGGAGCGATCGATTTTATTTTAGTTTGATATTATGTATGTAAATGTGTGAAATCGTGTAAAGTTCTGTAAATGTTTGAATAAAGTGTTGAAAAAAAGATAGACGCGTGTTTGTTTTCTTGTTTAGCTTTAGATAACAAAAAAATACGCAGCGAGTGTGAGCGATCGCTGAACGAAAGAAACGCACACAGCGCAACACGAAAGAAACTAACACAACCACACGAAAGGATGCTCGCGCATGGGCGCGAGCATTGAGAGAGCGCACCGTATATTTTATATGGGAGCGGGAGAGAACCGTGGTACCCGTTCCCGCCCCCTTTTTTAAGCCTAGGAAATCTTCCATCGGCCTAACTCTAGGTTTTTACGCATACCATGATAAAAATTACCCGCTCTTTGTCCGTAGGGAGGTGCGTAGCGCTCGTTCGTCGTGTACTCTCGCTCTCGTGTGTCTACTTGTGGTAAGTGATCCTCTCTTGTTTACCAATCCTTTATCGTCACACAGTTGGGTTTTTTTTCTCTCGCTCCGACTCTCTCATGGAGGCGGAGCCGATGGATGAATCGGAGGAGGGCTTTACTCCCAAGCGAGTCAACACGCTCGAAAGTAGCAAGGAAAGTAGAAATGAAGTAGCCTTCTACTTCCCGTTCTACTTTTGTTGCTTAAAATCAGAAGAATGTAGAACATCTGGGTTCCAGGAAAGAGCAAAAAAATGAGTTCTCTCGTGTACACCCCACACACACGCACGCGACGACTCACTCTCACGCGTACTCTTGTTCTACGCCCCTCCTCCTTCTCACTCGCCCCACAGATCTATTTTTAGAACATCATTCACTTCCATCGACGGCGGTCGATGTGACGATGTGTGTCGTCGCGTGTGTGTTGTCGATTTGGTCAGAAAAACTTTTTTCTTCAGACCAAATATCTCTGACTTGGAGCGTCGGCGTTCCGATTGAACCATCGCGACTTTGATCAGTGCGCGCGGTTAAAACGACCTTTTGTATTATGTTGTATGTAGCGTGCGCGCCAAAATTGTAAGAGTGCGCGGAGAGTGAATGTGGTTTTTTGGGGGTGGGGGAATGAGATACAGAGACAAATTTCGCTACACATTAACACATACATTCTCACTGCACGGGTTGAACTGCGAATACTCAGTTCTGAGAGAATATAGTCGAGCGCTCGCGCATGAGTGCAAGCAAGCGCGGAATAGAGGATAGAGGGAGACAAACGATTATTTTGCTCCAAGCTTTCTACTTTTGTCCCGTTGGGCTACAGTGAAGCGAAAAAGTTCTGATCCAGGACAGAATGCGAAAAAAAAGGCTAGTAACGAGCCCTTACCTTCAACGTCCCGTGATCAATTCATGGGTCAATCGTTGAAAGGGAATCCCAGATTCCGAGCGTATCCCGCATCTTATAACGGGATACATTATGTATTTTTCATGCCGAAAAATAAACAGCTCGATGTAAGAGCAATTACGGCATCAGTTTATAAAAAATACCCAGGTGTCTTAGACATTATACGCCCGCGTCCAAACAAGCTGCGGGTCACCGCAAAAGACCGGATGCAAGCCAATGCTATTGCGGTCGATCCGTCCTATACGGAGGATTACCGGGTATATATTCCCGGTGGATTGGTGGAAGTCGTCGGTGTCATTGATGACTTAGATTACCCCTTAGAGGACATCCTAAAGTACGGACAAGGGGCTTTTCTACACCAATCCTCCCCTCGGGTAAAGGTCCTTGAAGTAAAAAAACTTTACGCTTCAAGTGCGGTCGATGGAAAGAAGGTGTTCCGTGAGACTTCCTCACTCCGGATCACCTTCGAGGGTACAGTCCTGCCAAACACGCTGTACATTGAAGGGCTCAGAGTGCCCATCCGTCGACCATTTGTGCAAAAAATAGCATGCTGCACAAAATGTAGCCAGATTGGACATTCAGAGCCTTACTGCACAAACTCCGTGAAGTGTGGCAAATGCAAGGGATCGCATTCAACATCCGAATGCAAGGCCGAAACCCAGAAATGCATTCACTGCAAGCAGGAATGGCACGAAATGTCGTTGTGTTCTGTTTACCGAAAAAAACAATCGGAACACAAACGGGCCGTCTTGCAGAATACAAGCGGATCGTACGCCGATGTTTTGAAGTCCACCTCAAATGTGAATCCGTTCGATAACCTTTCCCTATTGGAGGGTAATGAACCGTTGTCCAATCTGGCACCATTAAATGGAGTTAAAAGATTGTATACAACACGGGTACCAAACAAAAAGACGATAAAAAAAATTGTTAAAGCTTCACCCAAAAAGGCACCTCGACGTCACGACAACGCGACCCCACGCCAAACCCAGGGCTCCAAACCCCCCCGTGACGCTCGCACCCATCCACGTTCCCGTAACCCTTCAAATCCCAGCAATCTGGCGTTCCCTAGCGAACCCAGATCTTTCTCCAGGCCATCCCTCCCAAGCCTGACAGAGATTTTACACTCTCTCCTTGACTCCCTCCACCTCCCGGAACCCCTTACCGGATTGATTCCCCTGGCATTTCCTTTCCTAAGAGGGATGGTCAAGCAGTGGTTATCAAAATGGCCTTGTCTTAGTATGATGGTCCGTTTGGATGATTAATGCCTCCAATGACCACTATACTACAGTGGAACTGCAGAAGTTTTTTAGGTAAAATTGACTCTTTTAAAGTACTTATAGGGCAACACAATTGTAACGCATTTGCCCTAAGTGAAACTTGGCTCTCACCCGATAAAAATATTACCTTCCCGGGATATAATATTATTCGTCAAGATCGACATGATCCAACTAGCGATAGGCGTGGTGGGGGAGTGTTAATTGGTATTCGTAGCAGTCACAGCTTCAGCAGAATACCCCTCCCCACACCCGAGGTAATCGAATACGTCGCGATCCAGGCAAAGCTAGGAGATCTTGACGTTTCTATTGCCTCAATTTATATCCCACCGGGAGCCAATCTGGATCCAAAGAAGATCAACAAGGATCTTGAGACAGTAGTAACGGTACTACCAAAACCATTTTTCATCCTGGGCGACTTTAACGCCCATGGATCAGATTGGGGTTGCACGCATGACGATAATCGTGCACCAATCATTAGGGATATTTGCGACACACACAGTTTGACAATTCTAAACTCTGGTGAAGCAACTAGGGTGCCCTCACCTATGGCACGACCCAGCGCAATAGACCTTTCTCTTTGTTCGTCATCTTTAGGGCTGGATTCTATGTGGAAGGTAATCCAAGACCCGCTTGGTAGCGACCATCTGCCAATAAAGATCTCGATTATCAAGAGGAGTCGCACAGTCGATCAAGTCCCCGCTGATTGTGACTTAACGAGGAACATCGACTGAACGAAATACGGCGACCAAATGACCGCTTTGCTAATCCGCGTAGAACCCAGTTTCTCCGTAAATGAGGAGTATGCAAATCTCGTTATGGCGATAAACGAGAGCGCCCTCGGTGCCCAAACGAGGCCGCCCCCCAGGCAAGGATTTTTAAAAGACCACCCACTCCTTGGTGGGACGCGGATTGTAAAGCGGCATTCTCAGCGAAGCGGAAGGCTTTTGCCAGGTATAGAGACACCGGTTCCACATTCATTATAGAGGCCTGGAGCGTAGGTGCAAAAACTTGCTTAAAGCAAAAAAAAGGTCATACTGGCCGAGGTATGTCAAAAACCTCAAGCCTTCCACTTCGCTAACGGAGCTTCAGAGCATGGCGAAAAGGATGCGCAACAGCAAAGCAACAAACGAGAGCGAAAGGGTTTCTGGGGCATGGCTAGAGCCATTTGCACAAAAAGTCTGCCCTGATTTCGCTCAAGCACCACCATATCAACAGAGTGCTCCTGGGAGTGATCCGCAAATGGATTCACCGTTCTCAATGGTTGAGCTATCGCTTGCTCTGTACTCCAGCAACAATTCGTCTCCAGGACTGGATCAGATTCGGAACAAATTGCTCCATAATCTGCCAGATCTGGTGAAGAAACGGCTGTTGAGATTATTCAACATTATGTTGGAGCTTAACACCGTCCCGTTGGAGTGGAGGGAAGTGAAAGTAGTCACCCTTTTGAAACCTGGCAAACCGGCATCAGACTATAATTCTTATCGACCGATAGCAATGTTATCTTGTCTGCGAAAATTATTTGAGAAAATGATTCTTTTTAGACTGGACAATTGGCTTGAATCCAAAGGCCTCTTGTCAAGTACCCAATTTGGCTTTCGCAAAGGCAAGGGTACCAACGATTGCTTGGCGCTGCTTGTGTCCGAAATCGAGATGGCTCATTCTCGTAAAGAAATGATGGCATCTGCATTTCTTGACATCAAGGGGGTTTTTGACTCAGTATCAGTCAATGTTCTGTGTCAAAAGTTAGAATCTGCGGGCTTAACCCCAAGACTGAATAACGTCTTATTCAACCTCCTTTCGGAAAAGGCAATGAATTTCGACAATGGCTTCATGAAAATTCGGAGAGTCAGCTTTTATGGACTACCACAAGGGTCCTGTTTGAGCTCCTTGTTGTACAATTTTTATGTCAACGATATAGATACTTGCCTTGCACCTGGCTGTAGCCTTAGGCAATTGGCGGACGACGGTGTTGTATCAGTCGCCAGCAACAACATCGCCGACCTTCAAAGTCCTTTGCAAACCACACTCAACAATTTAGAAGTGTGGGCTACAAACCTAGGTATCGAGTTTTCTCCAGAGAAAACGGAAATGCTGATATTCTCTTTCTTTTACAACACTGAGAGTAATAGACGCTTGAATTTGGTTGACCCAAAGGTCGATATCTTTTTATATGGTAAAAAGATATCCATTGCCAAATCTTTTCGATACCTAGGGGTTTGGTTTGATAGCAAAAATGTATGGAGGACACATATTGACTATCTGGTACAGAAGTGTACAAGAAGAATCAATTTTCTCAGATCGATTACCGGACTCTGGTGGGGTGCACACCCCAAAGACGTCCTTAACCTATATAAGACTACGATACTGTCCGTCTTGGAGTATGGTTGCATATGCTTCCACTGGGCAGCCAAGTCGCATTTAATCCGACTTGAGAGGATTCAGTATCGCTGTCTTAGAATCGCGCTAGGTAGCATGAAGTCGACTCATAACATGTCACTCGAAGTGATGTCCGGAGTGATGCCGCTAAAGCTACGTTTTGAGCTACTATCGCTTCGCCTTTTCGTCCGCTCTACAGTATCAAATCCCTTGATAATCGAGAACTTTGAAACACTGCAAGAGATAGGTTCTAAATGCAAAATCATGAAGGTCTATCATGATTTTGTTTCCTTACAGGTGCACCCTAGTACTTCTCAAAGTATAACTAGTGCCAGCTTACCAGAGTCCTGCAGTTCCATTTTAAGTGTAGATACCTCATTGAAGGAAATTTGTGGAGAAACATGGCCATGCTAACAGTAACCATTTTTATACTGACGGATCCTCATCAGAGCAGGGCATTGGATTTGGTGTATACAACACGTGCTCCGAAGCATTCTTTAAATTACGCCAACCATGCTCAGTATATGTAGCGGAGCTCGCCGCAATCTTTTATGCCTTATTATTGATAAGTGCATGCCTAGCAGATCAGTATTTATTTTTCTCAGACAGCTTAAGCGCTATTGAAGCATTAAAATCCGTAAAGGCTGTTAAGAGCCCAGACTATTTTGTGAAAGAAATTGTAAAGGTTTTAAGCTCACTGTTTGAAAAGTCGTTTCGCATATCGTTAGTATGGTTACCTGCTCATTGTGGTATACCAGGAAATGAACAGGCAGACCATTTGGCCAAAAGGGGAGCTGCAGAAGGGTCTTTCTTTGATAGGCCTATCCTTCCTCATGAGTTCTTGCAGGCCCCACAGGCGTTTTGCATGGCACGTTGGCAAAATCTGTGGGACTCGGATGAACTCGGAAGGTTTCTGTATACAATCACTCCTCGTGTAAGCTTGAAGCCTTGGTTCCATAACACCCCTGGAGATCATGCGTTCATTCGAATGATGTCTAGACTTAGGTCTAATCATTTCGCATTGGGTGCACATCTCCAGCGTATAGGACTGGTCGACTTCAAAGTATGTGGCTGTGGGCTTGGATTCCACGACATGGATCATCTTTTGTGGTCCTGCGTGGAATACGAGTCTGCTCGACCTGCCTTGCTGGACGCGGTCGAAAGACTGGGAAAATGTACTGATATTCCGATTCGGGATATATTAGCGGCATCGGACTGGGAATTCCTGAAGGCCATATTCGATTTCTGTAGAGAGAACGGCTTAACTGTGTGACTTTCCTTAAGCAAAATGTCTGTGAACCAACCAACATTGTTGGCAACAGCAATCTTGCATCCTATGTTATTTCCTCTTGTTTGTCTATGTGTTACATGTTGTACATCGCTTGTATGTTTGTGATGGATGAATGTATGCATGAATGTAAGAATGAATGAGTGCAATGTGTATGGCTGAGTAATCGGCATTGACGACAGACAGAAGATCCTTGCTCGAACGATGTTCTTGCAAGGATTTACTAGATAACTGGAACGATACAGACCCCCGCCATGTCACTCGGACCACTGAAGGAAAGGACTACAACGATACAGACCCTCGCAATGTCATTTGAGCAACTAAATGGGAATATACTCGGACCGCTGCTGATAGATGGATCCGACGAAATGCCTGGAATCCACACGATACAGACCCCCGCAATGCCATTTGGAACACTGAACTGGAATAGACAACCTCGAAACCCGAATGATGTAGACCTTCGCCACGCTTATAGGACCGCAAAATCATGGACTGGATTGATTAAAACAAAACCGTCCGAGTACACCCGGATAAGGTGCCCTTCCATGGCTCAGAGAAGGAAATGTCTCCCTGCCAATATGGATTGTAGCGCCATGAATTACATTTGTATTTTCTACTCTTAAGCAATACGGCCTTTTTGGACCGTTACTCCTGAATAAAAAAAATAATAATAATAATATGCACGCACCACTAACAATTACTTTTACTAGACCCGTTCAAAACAGAGTCCAGTATATGTTTAGTACACCTTGTATATTGTTCATTTGAATCTGAAAATTTGAATAAGAAACAAAGATATTAGCATTCTTTATACTTATTAAACGTACTGAAACTATATGTATACTTGCCTTGCGTTATACAGTACCTTGTATATTGTTCATTTGAATCTGAAAATTGGAATAAGAAACAAAGATATTAGCATTCTTTATACTTATTAAACGTACTGAAACTATATGTATACTTGCCTTGCGTTATACAGTAGGTGACCGCTAACTGGATGTGTTTTAACTGGAGTGCTTTATAACTGGAGGTTCGCTAACTGGAGTGACTCTCAGTTAACGAACACTTAAACGTCAAAACATGAAACATTCGGAATCTCATGAAGAGAAATCTGTCGCAAATGTGCATTTTTCAAACAAATTTTGGGTCTCTTGCCCACGTTTGCTATTAATTTATGTTATTACACGAATTACTATACTTTATATCAACATAAATGAAAAAAAAGTTTGGTATGTTTATTCCAGTCAACGCCAATCAAAACAATCAATCCATAGAAACGTCACTCCAGTTAGCGAACATTGTTCGTTAACTGGAGCTTGTTTACCTCTCAGTTAGCGGTCACCTACTGTACTGCCTTCAAGATATACCGAGCGGGAGACCGTCACCATCCAACCCGTGCAGGATGACGTACATGTTCACGGCTGCGCCATAATGATTCGGTGTGTTATGGACAGTGTTGCAAAATGTCATGAGTATCATGAGATTTTCACCAACGAAAACAATGAACATATCCGTGGTAGCTTGATGCTCATTACTGATAGTCAATAAAAGTGCGCCATGACATGCTGAACACGACATGTGAATTCTTGAGTCCAACGCGATACTCTGACTGACTAACTTTGCTTAATGCCGGCGCAAGCATTATCATGATTTTTTTCTGGTTGTGTACAATGCTGCCAAATGCCACTGTTTCAATCATCAACACTCATGACTGAAACGAAGCTCAAATCAGATCACGTACACAACGGAGATGATCAGTGACTATACTCAAACAGTTGGAGAATCAATCACATGCTTGGTGACTTTTAGTTTAGCACCCAACTTTTGGTCACCCACTTGGTCACGACATTGTTGTCGGCGATAGTCGCGACATTCTTGGAATATACGTGGCGCGTGGACTCTAGCAACAAAATAAGCATGCTTTCTCGCTCTATTTGTTTTGATTATCTGTCGGGTCAAACCGAGCGAGAAAACATGCTCATTTTGTTTCTTGGAACCACCCGCACGCAATGCATATCTCCCGTGACCATCGCGATGATCACCGACTGAAAATGTCGCGACCAAGTGATTGAACACGAGTTGGTTGCACACAATGTCACCAAGCATGCGATGGTCGCACCAACTGTTTGAGGCTCGCCTCTGATCTTCGCAGTAGAGCTCGTGACGCTGAGATGATTTTGTTTCAGCCTCAGCCAGAATTTGTCATGACTATGTCAGTGACATTTTGAAAAATTGATCACAGTAAAAAAAAAGTCGTGATATAGTGACTGACCAAGCGATGGTCGCAAACATGTCATGAGCATGTATTAGACACACCAATCGTTCTGAGTATCACCTCTGATAATCACAATTGAGTAAGTGACGCTGATATCGATTTTGTTTCAGTCTAGTTTTTTTATGACATTGATAGTGACATTTTGCAGCACTGGGTATGGATGATACATGGGAGCTGTGCCAAAAACAGCAAACCATTCTCGCATCCCCCTGATAAGCTACGCATTAGCTCCTTGGTGATGTCATCATCTGGTTCCTGCGGACAGCATATTCATTCCTTACAATCCAATATCCCGAGCGACTTGGCAAACGTTGCGACCAAAAGAGTCAAATCTTATAAACATGTTCGTAGATTTGCACTTGAAGAGGCAACTAGATAAACCAAAAGAGAACATGTGTGAAAATTATTTAAAATGTGTGAACGAAAAAGAGCCTCCACTTAGTCAACAAATTGCCACATGCGGGTCGCGAACCGTACTATGCCGATCGCTGTCCTAACCGATCCGATCTGTGTCCTGCCAGCCGATTGGAACGCACCCTCCCCTTCGCTAGAGCCACCGACCGTGCGCCGATAGTCATGCCAGTTGTTGATGAAAAAGTGCCTGTGAACAAGAAAGAAACACACATGAAACTCAATCGCACACTCGGAACATGCAGCGCATCGCACCACAATAGACGACGCAACTTAACTTCCGCTAGCTTCTAGTCGCGATGGCCGGACACACTCGGCATCGTTACACAGTTTGATCGTGCCCGTAGCGAATATATCGAACGTATGCAGTCGGCTCTTGACCGCCCTCATTCGGCGTGAATGGCTCACCGAGAAACGGCTTCGTTGCCAGCTCGGCCGCGCCGATTGCATCCCGCTACTGCCGCTCGTCAATGCGGTGCACCTCGAGTGCATCGACGACCGGACCGTGGAACAGGGCATTCACAGACGATCCAGGAAAACCAGCTGAATCCCATCAACCGGGAACCAGCAACCTAAAAAAAGCCGGACACCAACCATACCATTTTTTCGATCCTAAAAAAAATCCCAACAACCGGAATGATATTATCCGCACCCTCACCGTCGATCTCACAGAACGAACGGGACGAATGTGTGGTGGTTTCCGAAATATTTTTTTATCAAAAACAACTATTTTATTCCGTCCGATCGAATAGTCGCGTCCATCCTTGCTAAGATCAATCACAAGACTGACGATTCTCCTCCTCTCCTCGAAAAGCCTCCTATTTTGACACTTCCATACGAACGGATGTATCGCCTCTCGCTATCTCACTCTCTCTGCGATTAGCCTGATTTTTATTTTGAATGCGCCGATACTTTTCGTTAATCGCTATTCTATCTTAACTGTTTTCATGTTTCTACTTAATAAACTTATATTTGTATGTTCTTATCTGATTATCTGATCATTATTAAATGATTGTTACCTGCCTTATTCGAATCTATGATATATATTTATTTTCCTTGCTGTTCTCGATCCCTACAGAGTGCTTTCCTTTGCTTCGGATAGTTGTGAAAGTTTTCCACGTACCACTGGTGGGTGATTTTCAGCTTGCTCGAGAACACCTGCACGAGCCAAGTCTCGTAGAACCGGCGCAAACACTGCAGCGTGATCAGCGTCATGGCAACCATCGTCTTGGTAGGCGTGGTACGCACCATACGCTTGTTGGTTACCAACGTATCGAGGAAGGCGATTACGTAGTCCCGCGCTGGTTACATCATGATGGCAAATCCGGCCACCGACCAGAGGGCAGCAAAGACGTAGAAATGTATGAACCACGCCTTCAGGATCTCCAGCAGGGACACCAATCGGTCCGATGATCCCTTCAGTGCATGCTGTCATACCAGAACGTCTGCCGGATGGCAGCGGGCAGATGCTTTTCGATCGTTGCCAACAGTCCACCGAGCACCACGATCGTCACGATGAGGTTGACGAAAAGAAAGCTCGACCGAATATCGAACCACGGGAACCTGATGATAACCGCAACGAAATGTAAACAAACCGCCATAAATGAAAACAACACCAATTTAAACTGACACAAAGAGTGTGGAGCGGCTCACGGCCAAGCTACACGTACCGGACGACATCGGACGATGCCATAAATCCGTTAACGCCAACTGTCAAATCCCATACAAAATCGGCCCGCTGTGATCCGACACGGCCCGGCCCGACGCGAATCTCTTGTCTGCGGTCCTTCGTTTTATGGCATCGTCCGGTGTCGTCCGGTACGTGTAGCTT
Source organism: Anopheles merus (assembly GCF_017562075.2). Classification (NCBI taxonomy): domain Eukaryota; kingdom Metazoa; phylum Arthropoda; class Insecta; order Diptera; family Culicidae; genus Anopheles; species Anopheles merus. The sequence goes on from NC_054084.1 coordinate 23,343,133, forward strand.
GGCCGTCACAGTGTCCAGGTCGCATGTTCGAACTGTCACTGGTTTATTTACAGCGCGGAATTGGGTTTTTACCCAAGGACCGTAAAGATATCAGGTCAAGTTATAAGCCCGTTTTGACAGCTAGGTGGAAGAAGAATCGACGAAGAAAACTGACAGTTAGTTTTCCGCTTGGCGAACGCTTCAAGTTCTCGATGGAAAATTTCCATTTTAAATCACGGACTGTGTTCTAATAAACTAAAATATTCACCCAAATTGATCTCCACCAAATATTGACCATGCAAAACGTAAACAATCCATCAATACATATACAAGCGGAAAACCATCTGTTAAAATCGGAGCCCAGGGGGAGGATCGCCAAAAGCGCTATAACAACACCTCATTATACATTCCACCTTGGTTTTTACCATAAATTTTATATTGTAATATCCTGGAGATTTGACCCCTGATTAGACCATTGTGCCAAATATGCCGGATCGGAATATGATCATCACCGTGACATCTGTGCGATAATCTGACATGCCAGTACAACGATTCGTAAACGAATGATCTTTATTTTTGACAACACCTTCAGCCTTCTTTTTATTCTTCTACCTTGCGATTTTGTGCCTATGTTATAAGTTCAACGTTTCATTCAAATTGGAAAAATTCGAGGTTTTACATCTCAGAAGTGGGATACGACTTATCGCCTTCACCCGCTTTGCTGTCGAAACCAGCACGGTACAACTTTGTGAATCGAAGAGTTTGTGTGTTTGTGTGTGAGATGACGCTACCATCTGCCATCACAATGCGCAAAAACGAGAAGCTTCTGTGTGTGCTTGCCGGAAAAGGCAGCAAATACGATGTTTAAGCAACGATTTGCCTCATGGTTGGGTCAGATCACGCCAGATTCACCAGCCACAACGATCTCGACCCCTGAAACCCCAAAGACACCAGCCATCCAGCACTTGCATTTTGTGTGGCCGCCATCTTGTTCATTTTGCATGGCAATGACGACGACGCCATTTAGTATGAATACGGCCGCTGGTTATTCTTTTATCATCGCTCATACTTGGAATTCTGGAAAAGCTTCTCGCATCACTTCTGTTACTGCATGTGCACCGCATGCCGAGTTGTCATCACCTCCGATTCACTGTGAGCTTTACGTTCCGCCACTTTATGGATTGACCCCGCTATCACCCTCTACCGCCGCGTCATGTTCGAGTGCTGTGGCATCGGTTGTAGCCTACTGAGCTGTTGAGCAACAATCATCGTGGTGTCTTTCAGTATTCAGGTTCATCCTATACTATATATTATACTTGGCTATAACTTCTGTAAACGTCAGCAAGACTTCTGGAGGAGATGCCGATCAGCAGCAGCAGTACTTAAACCAACTATGAGATTGATTCAACCTCACGCATCACATGACGACATCATTCAGGATCAGTTCTTTTCGATATCAGCATCGTCCTCAAGCTTGGCTGTAACTTCCGTAAACTTCAGCAAGACTTCCGGAGGAGATGTTGGTCAGAAAATCAGTTGTGATTGAAAGTATGTGAGTTATTCTCATGTCAGCTCTGTTCAATAAGTATTGAAGATTTTTACAGTTAAGCCGCTCAAATTGAGGTCAATTTGTTGGTCAGGATAGCCGAGCTGTAATATCCTGGAGATTTGATCCCTGATTAGACCATAGTGCCAAATATGCCGGATCGGAATATGACCATCACCGTGACAACTGTGCTATAATCTGACATGTCAAAAATAAAGATCATTCGTTTACGGATTTTTGTACTGACAACACCTTCAGCCTTCTGTTTATTCTTCTGCCTTGCGATTTTGTGCCTTTGTTATAAGTTCAACGTTTAACTCAAATTGGTGAAATTCGAGGTTTTACAATATGAATTTGACATTTATTGGACTATTTTTTGTGTATATCGATTAACCGGCAACTGTCCAGTCCCGAGCTGCCCGGATAATCTACGTTCTACTGTAGCTGTGTTTGCAAAATTGATCTAATTTTTGTCGCGCGAGACGTCATCGCGCAACTTTTTGTCACGTGCCCAAGGTGGAATGTATAATGAGGTGTTGTTATAGCGCTTTTGGCGATCCTCCCCCTGGGCTCCGATTTTAACAGATGGTTTTCCGCTTGTATATGTATTGATGGATTGTTTACGTTTTGCATGGTCAATATTTAGTGGAGATCAATTTGGGTGAATATTTTAGTTTATTAGAACACAGCCCGTGATTTCCAATGGAAATTTTCCTTCGAGAACTTGAAGCGTTCGCCAAACGCGGAAAACTAACTGTCAGTTTTCTTCGTCGATTCTTCTTCCACTTAGCTGTCAAAACGGGCTTATAACTTGACATGATATCTTTACGGTCCTTGCACGTGCCACAAAAAGTAGCTTAATTTTGCTAAGGCAGCGGTAATCGCTGATGCGGCCGGGCGTGCGTTTTCTGAAAATATATGAAATTTGACACCCGCAGCGGGTGACAGTATGAAACCGCATACGTCAGAATCAAACAATTTTGATTTTTTCGCACGCACGTCCGCAGCACGATTACCGCTGACTACCCGCTTGGCAAACAGTAACTCATTTTGATACCTCTCGCTCCCCCGGGCCCTAGTTTTGAAGGAATCATGCGACACACTCGCACTCCACTACCCCATCCAAACGCCAAACGCTCCCACCATCGAGGTGTTGATCAAAATTTCTCTGTGTGCATGAGACACACACTCGCACTCCTCCAGCCCTCCATAACCGATCGCTCCCACCGTTGCGAAGATGGGAGAATTTTTGCTCTGAGCGAGACCCTGAAGCGCAAGAGATGACACTATGTGTGAAAGACGATCATTATTCGATATGATCAAAATGCGTCGATTGTCGTTTCATTTATCTGGTAATGATGTTTTCACTTCATCAAAATTTTAAACGTTAACAACTAGGCTGATAACAATATTTGAAATGTAAATCAGAATTAAATCAATTCATTTGAAATAAAATAAATTCCATTATACTTTATTATGACCATATGATCAACACTGTTACATAGTTCCATTTACATTGTGTTCTCCGCTTTCGCGCTGTGTTGTGAACGTTCGAAACTCATTGCCAGAACGAATGCAAAGTTCTTTTGGGAAGTATTGGTGCCGGAAGATGCAGCGAAAATCATTAAGTGTTAATAGAAAAGTGGTTAAGTTCATCGTGACAGATGTCAACGCAGACGTAAATGCAGTATTTTTTTGTTACTTGATCTACGGGTAAGTGCATGCATAAGAAAAAGAATTTTCCAAATGATGTTTATGTTCTAACAATCGTACTGCTTTTAATGTTTGTTTATTGTTCTATTATTTTCCATCACACCTAGCTATTACATTACCAAAGCTCCTGATAACAGATCAAAGCAGATGGATAGGGCATACAGAGTCGCCGTTTAATTTAAAATATCTTCGTGATCGGTAAGTTTTAAATAGTACACCGCTGGACATAAAAATGAAAAAAAAATTGTGTGAGTTTTTTTGTTTTTGGCTCAATGCATGCGCTAGATGTGTCATCGGCAAGAGTGAGAGGCGTACTGAAGTTGCAATCGCCGATTTTTGCCTTATATACTCCCATTTTTGGTGCGCTACTAATCTGAGTTACGTGTGCCGATGACGTGTCGCGGCAGTATAAAAGGAGAGCCAAATCGTTTTGCACTTCATTCATCAGTCAGTGGTCAAGGTGTAAGGTTGCTGTTAAAAAAATCCACAAAATCTTCATGGGTTGCGGTAAGCACTGCACACCAGAGGAACAAAAACACATTCAGGGGCTGTTTCGTGAGAACGTCAAAATAAAGACAATCTGCAAGGCGTTCGGCCGTTCGCGGACGTTTGTGGACATCGCCATTCGTAGCGACACTACGAGTAAGTCGACAGGTCGTCCGCGAAAAACAACGGCTAACGTTGACGCGCAGATTGTTAAAAAGAGCAGGGTGGACCCTTCCAAAACTTGCACTGGAATCAAGCAGGAACTTGGATTGCAAGTTTCGTCGAAGACGGCGTCTCGCCGTTTACACGACGCTGGGTTCTGTGCCCGGAGACCACGGAAGGTTCGGAAGCTGCAGCCGGAACGGAGGCGGCCACGTAATGGTGTGGGGTTGCTTCTCCTGGCACGGCCCGGGTCCTTTGGTCCGTATCATCGAGACACTGAACTCGGAAGGGTACAGAAAAATACTTAGTCGTAAGATGTTTCCATACGCTCGACAAACATTCGGCGACGAAGAGCATTACATCTTTCAGCATGATAACGACTCAAAGCACACATCACGAACAGTTAGATGTTATTTGGCAAACCAAGATGTGCAAGTTCTACCGTGGCCTGCGTTGAGTCCTGACCTCAATCCAATTGAAAATCTGGGGTCGAATCTTAAGGACAAGCTCAAGAACCAGCATGCATCCTCAGCGGATGACCTATGGGTACGCTGCGAGGAAATGTGGAAACGCATACCTCCAGAAACCTGCAAGAAGCTCATCCTAGATATGGCTACTCGCTGCCAGGCAGTGAAAGAAAATAATGATCAACACATTGACCGTTAGAATGTGTTTCGCTCTGTGGAACACCGCAACACCACCTCCCAACCACCACTTAACCAGCTCTTTTCAGGGCTACCAAATAATTCTGAAAAGAACTATGTTTTTCGGTCAGAAAAAAAGTTCCTATTTTTATGTCCACAGGTGTAGCTTTAAATCAACAGCTGTTGGACCAAAAACGCGAAGTAGCAAATAAGAAATTAGAGCTAATGATGAAAATAGCTAATAAGAAATTAGAATAAAAATTGGCAAAAGCGAACAACCAGATAGAAATAAGATATGAACGACTTGCCATTTTAAAAAATAAACCCAATTAGATATAACCAAAAATATTGCAGTGTTAATGTAAATACATCTTTTTTAATTTACAAAAGGAATGTTGAAAATGAAAATGAAACTCCTTTACGATAACATATGAAAACATTGGAATATTTATGCTGTGATGTTTTTGTTATTATATCGTTTTTAATTTAATCATTTATAAACAAAAACATTTCATCAAGATTCTGCAGCCAACCAATGTTGTTTTCTATACATATGTTGTGTAGTGCACAACATATGTTTATAATATTTGTGCACTTTTTAGGCGAATAATTGAGACGCCTATCTGCTCCAAGCAGGCATCTAAATTTGGATTTCAGTATTCCTATTGTTCTCTCAACGATGTTTCGTTCTCTGGCATGAAATATATTACAAATAGATTCTTGTGTGCCTGAATCTGGGTTACGATTGGGTGTTATAAGCCATGGTTCGGAAGGATACCCTGCATCTCCTATGATGAAAAATAAACAAATTATCGCTAGAAAAACAAATGTTTGGTATACATATGTACATACCCAACAACTTGTCAGTTATTCCATAACTATGTAGATATCTGAAATGTTTGCAAATGGGACTAATACTCCAAATATAAGCATCATGATGAGATCCTGCAAATCTAGCGTCCGCAGCTCTGATGCGATATTTGTCATCACAAACCTGTTTAAAAGGCAAAAAAATTATAATAATTATAATATATATGTGGGAATGGGTTCGACAACCCTGGTATAATTTGTCAATTGGGAACGAAATGAAATTTACTTCAAGTGTAAGAGTGTGAGGGGTAGCAGTAGCAATCGGGAAGTCGAAGCGAACAGTCAATAAACGAATTTGATGAACCTATACCCTTTCTACATGGGGGCTCAACCGGGATGGATTCAATAATTCGAGAAAAGACTGCGAAACCGCGATTGTGAAAAAGACGAAAACGATTGTGCGTAAAGACGACGCGCATCGTGGAATAAGTGTATGTGCGTATGACGACGTGCTTACACGGTAGAGGAAAACGCGCATGACGGCGTGTTTGTATGTGTGCATAAGAACATAAAGGCCGGGCTACATTGTACTCGCAAGTGTAATTTCGATTTTCACTAGCGCATCTGGCGGCGGCTAACCGAAGCATTTTGCCAAACAATTTGGAGCCGCTCCAGAAAATATGTTATTTTTCCATGTTTTTTACTTTAACTGGACTGGAAAAGCTTTGTAATTGATAGCTAAACATATTTTGCAAGTATTTCAGCCGTTTTCGCATCAAAAATCGATGGAAAAACAACTTAAATTTGAGATCCGGCACGACCATTCCCTCGATGACCAAAAAAAGCTTCCACTAGCCGCCGCCAGATGCGCTAGTGAAAATTGAAATTACACCAGAGAGTACGATCAATGTAGCCCGGCCTTAAGACGACATTCTTTGTACCGGTAGTTGGGAGTGCGTATGACGACGCGCATTCTAAAGACGATAACGCGTAAGACGAAGTGTTTGTGTATGTGCTCAAAACGTACATGACGATGTGTTTGTATGTATGCTAAAGTGCGTAGGACGACGTGCTTGGTACTAATGGTTGCGTATGACGACGCGCATTCTAAAGACGATAGCGCGTAAGAGGAAGCGTTTGTGAATGTGTTCAAAACGCGCATGACGGCGTGTTTGTATGTGTGCTAAAGTGCGTAGGACGATGTCCTTGGTACCGGTTGTGTATGACGTCTTAAGAAACGAGAACGCGTATGACGACGTGTTTGTGTGTATGCGTGTGCAAAACGCGCATGATGGTGTTTGCGTGCGGGCATAAGAAAGGCGCTTAAGTAAGACGCTTTGTGCCAATTATCTGATGATATGTTTGTGCGATACGTGTATGAACGTCATTGTGTGAGATCAGAGGCGCTCTCGTGTATGTGTTTGTGCGTATGAGAGGAGTGCATTTGACGGCGCGCTCGTAGTAGCACAAAAGAACGCAGGTGGAGTGATTGTGAATCAAAAAAAAAAAAGCGTTCCGAAAAGACGGCGCGCGTGTTGAGCAAATAAGTTCGGTGTGCGTGAAGTAAAGGTGAAGTAAGCGAAATGGCGGAAGAAAGAGTGTTGATTCTCATACAAGACTATACGCGCACGGGACTTATGCGGTTATGTGAGTTGAAAGTTATACCTGCAACGGGAACCAAGGAAGAGATGGCGATGCAATTGGTAGAACATGAACAGCAAACATCAAGCAGTGGATCGGCTGACATGGAGCAATTTCATGATGTCGATGCAGAATCAATTCAAGATGCGGGACAGGCATCAGGTGTAAATGAAATGGATTGGTCAGTAAGAACGTTAATGCATCCTTATTCATTTAGAGATGTAGAGGAAAGTATTCCTACGTACGGTTCCGATAAGACGATCGATTTCTGTGTGTGGATGGATGAATTTGAAGCGGTTGCGCGAATGGCAAAATGGTCCGATGACCAAAAATTCATCATGTGTCGCAAGAAAATGACCGGCAGTGCGCGGAATTACTTACTTACGATTTGCAACATAACGTCATTTTCGGCATTGAAAAAAGCACTTTTGGTCGAGTTTGGGAAAAGAGCGCGTCCCTCCGATGTTCATCGCCAGCTAGCAACATGTCGACGTGCAAAGGACGAGACGGCGCTTGATTTTATCTATAGAATGCAACGCATTGCTAAACAGATAGATTTGGACGAGGAGAGCATATGTGAGTACATCATAGATGGAATCACGGATGACGAAACGCAGAGAGCTGCTTTATATGAAGTGCGTACGATCAGTGCATTAAAAGTAAAAATTGAACTTCGAGAGCGTGCTATTCAGAAAGGAGCGACCCGAAAAACATTCAGTGCTTCGCAGAATATCGTCACCAAACAAAAGACGATGAGCACAAAAGTTCGTTGTTACAATTGTGGTGAAACCGGTCATCGTAGTTCTGAGTGTGTGCGTAAGAACAGCGGACCGAAATGTTTCAAGTGTGGTGAGTTTGGACATGTGTCGTCGAAATGCACAACAAAAGATGATCGAGCGACCAACCAACAAAACGTGTTACTGGTGAAAAAGCTTCCAAGTATTCCAGTAAGAATAGCGAGCGAAAAATACGATGCGGCTGTCGACACAGGTAGTGAAGTGACATTGTTACGATCAGACGTGCATAAGCTGATTCCAAAAAATCTGCAGAAGTGGAGCCCAACGACACAAAGGTTTTGCGGTCCGGGTGGCAAAGTAACAAACACTTCAGGAGAAGCTATTGTCTTTGCAACTGTCGGCGAAGCAGAATGTGAGGTAAGATTTGACATTGTTCCTGATGCGGCACTTGAGGTACCGATGTTATTAGGAATGAATTTCCTTAGAAGTGTTGATTTTGTGATTAACAATACGGGCGTAACGATACAGCGTAAAAAAGTGGATAAAAGCGAGACCAGTGGTACAGGCAATGGTGAAAACGTGGAAGAGAATACATCGTGGATTTTTCAAATTTCATGTGAACGTAATGAGTTGGATGTTCCATGTGAGTGGCGACAAGAGGTAGCGAATATAGTGAACAATTATGTACCCGTTGAAAAAGTGAATTCCAATTGTGAGCTAAATATTGTGGTGCAGGACAATAGTGTTGTTCGGATGAATCCGCGTAGGTCGGCTCCGTTGGAAAGAAAGGTTGTTCGGGAGCAGATCGAACAATGGTTGCGTGACGATATTATTCGGCCTTCAGAAAGTGCATACGCGAGTGCAGTGGTAGTGGTTCCGAAAAAAGACGGTTCTCATCGGGTGTGCATCGACTATCGTGAGATAAACAAGAGAATCGTTCGTGATCCCTATCCCATGCCGAATATAGAGGATCAAATTGATCAGCTTGCTGATGCTAGAGTGTACACCACTTTAGATTTGAAGAACTCATACTTCCATGTACCGGTAAAGGAATAATGTAGAAAGTACACAGCCTTTGTAACACCAGAAGGGCAGTACGAATTTATGCGTGCACCGTTTGGGCTTTGTACGAGTGGTAGTGCGTTCGGGAGATTTATCAGTTCAGTGTTACGTAATTTGATAAATGAAGGAGTAATGTTGGCGTTCGTCGATGATGTCATCATCTCATCGCGAGACGAGGAGCAGGGGCTAGCAGCGATCAGGCGTGTGCTGGATGTAGCGCAAAGCGCGGGCCTGAAATTCAATTGGAAGAAATGCGTATTCCTGCAACGACGTGTCGAGTATCTGGGATACCAAATCTACGAAGGGCGAATCGAACCATCGTCGCAGTGGAAAAGGTAAGAAGTTTTCCCGTACCGACGAATGTGAAACAGCTTCAGCGTTTTTACGGTTTAGCCAATTATTTCCGGAAATTTATTCCTGATTTTGCGAATATGATGAGGCCATTATCGATGTTGTTAAAAAAGGAAGTTGAATTTATTTTCGAACGTAGTGCAATGGAATCATTTGAGAGAGTGAAGCGAATACTAACGGAATATCCAGTTTTGCACATTTTTAAATTAGGTCGTAAAACAGAAGTGCATACGGATGCAAGCAAAGACGCCTTGGCAGGGATTTTGATGCAGTATGATGATGAAGGGAAGTGTCATCCATGTTATTTTTATAGCCGGTTGACAAACGCAGCGGAAAAGAATTATCATTCTTTGAATTAGAAGGATTAGCAGTGGTTAAATCTCTCAAAAAGTTTAGATGCTACTTGTTAGGTCAAAAGTTTAGTGTCATTACGGATTGCGTGGCATTCAAGCAAGCACTAAACAAGAATGTAGTCAATGCAAGAGTTAGTAGATGGCTTGTCGTATTAGCCGAGTTTGATTTTGATATTGAACATCGACCCGCTGAGAGAATGCAACATGTAGATGCATTATCACGAGTAAGTGTGTTAAAGATATCGGTATTGATTTGTAAGAAGATGATTAAGGCTCAAAAAGACGACGAAAAATGTTGTGAAATAGTACACACTATAGAGCATGGAGGAAACTGTGGTAATTTCGTATTTGCTAATGGATTACTTTATAAAGAAACAGGCGGACACAAAAGAATTTACGTACCACGTTTCATCGAAGTAGAAATAGTTAGGCGAGCGCATGAACAAGGACATTTTGGAGTGAAGAAAACTATGGAGCGGTTAAAGGAAGAATATTACATTCCGAATGTTGAAGAAAAGATTAATGACTGTATTAACAATTGTGTTGAGTGCATTTTGAGTGAGAAGAAGCGAGGAAAGGCGAAAGGTCATTTACAGCCAATTCCTAAGGGCGATGTACCGTTAGATACTTTTCATATGGATCATTTGGGACCCATGCCTTCGACTCGAAAATCTTATAATTATATTTTGACTATTATTGATGCGTTCACCAAGTTTGTCTGGATGTTTCCGACAAAGACGACATCAGCGCAGGAAGTTTTGAAGAAATTGGAAGTAGTGGCTACTATGTTCGGAGATCCTAGGCGCATAATTTCTGACCGTGGAGCAGCGTTCACGTCAGGAGCTTTTCAAAAATATTGTGAAGATCGTGGAATAGAGACACATACGATAGCGACAGGGATTCCTAGAGGTAATGGTCAAGCCGAACGAATTCATCGTGTGATCATACCGGTACTGACGAAGCTTTCTATTAAGAATCCAGAAGAATGGCACAAATATGTCACTGACGTTCAGAAAGTATTGAATAATAGTTGGCAAAGAGCGATACAAACAACACCGTTTGAATTACTATTAGGAGTGAAAATGAGGACTAAAGAAAGTGTAGGATTAACTACTCTATTGGCAGAGGAGCTGCGAAATAATTTTCAAGAGACTCGTAATGAATGGCGAAAATGTGCAAGGGATGGGATTCAGAAGATACAGGAAGAGAACAGGAAGTATTACAATCTTCGTAGAAGACCAACACGAATCTATCAAGTGAGTGATATTGTAGCTCTGCCGGTAACACAATTTGTCACAGGAAAGAAGGTTAAGCAAAGGTTTTATGGTCCTTATGAAATAACTAAGAAAATGCCATATGGGCGATATGAGGTGAGAAAATTAGATGATAGTGAGAAAGGTCCTAGAGTGACCACTAGTGCTGCGGATGCGTTAAAGCCATGGGAACATTCGGGACGAATGTAGGTCAGGAAAGGCCGTGTGGGAATGGGTTCGACAACCCTGGTATAATTTGTCAATTGGGAACGAAATGAAATTTACTTCGAGTGTAAGAGTGTGAGGGGTAGCAGTAGCAATCGGGAAGTCGAAGCGAACAGTCAATAAACGAATTTCATGAACCTTTACCCTTTCTACATATACAATGCCCTATATTTGTATGCACACTTATAATTATAGCATTGAGGCTGTAATATTTTTTTCTATTGATATAGCGAAGGGGGCGATATTTGGGTTTTACTATCCTTATGTGGGTCCCATCTACACACATCACCACGTCTGATATTCCTGACCTTTCAAACAAATATTGTTTTGCCTCCATTCTTTCAGATTCTTGGCCTCAGCATCATTTTTCGATCGGAAAAATTCGATAGGCGCTCACGTAAAACTGACAGTATAACTATTTCTTTCATACACCTGCATGAAGTCGATTCCCATCGAGTTCAGTACTTAGTGTAGGCAAACCATTTTTTAAAATATTTAATAAATGATTTTTTATCACCCAAAATATTGAAAAAGAACCAGAACAACTACCAACTTGCTTTTACATAACGTTTTTCAAAACCATTAACCTTGATTTATGGCATTTTTCTGATATTCGAAAATTTTCGCAGCTCAATGAGTTGCGGATTTTTCGCCATACAAAGCGGAACGATCGAATTTTTGTAGCATAGTTCATTTTGCTCGTGAGTGTCATGGTATACCAGTTTTCAAAAAGACCAGTAAAATGAACACCTTGGCGGCGAAATGAGTGTCAAATGACACCAAAATGACAGCCGGATCGATCGAATTTTTTCGATCGAAAAATTGTGCTGAGGCCGTCTGTCATACTCAATTGTATCCAATCGCCCAATAGTGTGATAAGAGGTGGTATCAAATCTCGCAGTGTTTGAAAAAGTTGTTTGTGCCATGGCTACGTGGAAGTCTTGTCCAGTTCCATGGTGATATCTGCCCTCTCCGAAGAAAATCAAACAAGCAGCAAGTTTAATTTTTGCACTCACTCCACTACTTTTAATACATTCTAATTGAGGCTCATTTTTTTTTTTCGAAAATTGGTTACGTAACCCTGAAACATTGCAGAAACCTACAAACAAACAAAGAAGTTAAAATTTTAATCAAACACAATTTTATTTTAATTATGCTGTGTCTGATAGTTTAACAGGATATGCATTTTTCCGTAAATCACTACGTTTGTTACGCAAATCTCTTTTTTCCTGTATTTCGACGTCATCGGTAAACATAATGAAAAACATTTTAAGTGTAAAGGCGAAATGATTATAGCACACGCACGTAATGTTTGCACTTTAAACTGAATGATAATTTCATTACCGATTCTGAAAACCGATCAACGGTATCTTTGATCGTAGTTATGACGACAAAGCACTGAACTACGCATGCTAACAGGTGTGGTATACTGTCATTTGACTGTTATAAATTCATTTACAAATGATCGCCGTACGCCGCCGCTACGGACGGATTCAATAATACCTGCCAATATGAAAAAGGAATGACTACCCTACAAACAACGAGCAGGATATTTTATCATGGTGTGTGTAAAAACCTAGAGTTAAGCGGAGAATCGGTGTGAAATACACGGAGGCGAGAGCGCGTTTTGGTTTCGACACAGTTTTGGCACTAACACAGTTACACATGTGGAAATGTGTGCGTTCATTTTCGGCCAGCTCGCTCAGTTTGATCTGCTCACAGCGCCGTGCCGATATGGGTGTCTCGCTTGCACTACTGCACCGAAAGTTCCTCTGTGTGCTCACGTTCTTGCGACCACATGAAATCGTCAGTACAGCTCAAGGATCGGCAGCGAGCGGCCGCACGTGCGTCAGCCTAAGTCCTGGACGATTGGTGTTATGATTTTGTAAAGTGTTCAAGTGTTGTGCGCATTGAAGTGAAGCTGCGCGAATGATTCGTAATGCATGTTATGTACATCGCGCAGCTTCATTTCGTACCTTTTTTATGTTTATAACAAGATCTACGCAGATATTCGGCCACTTCAACGTTTGCATCGATGGAGCGATCGATTTTATTTTAGTTTGATATTATGTATGTAAATGTGTGAAATCGTGTAAAGTTCTGTAAATGTTTGAATAAAGTGTTGAAAAAAGATAGACGCGTGTTTGTTTTCTTGTTTAGCTTTAGATAACAAAAAAATACGCAGCGAGTGTGAGCGATCGCTGAACGAAAGAAACGCACACAGCGCAACACGAAAGAAACTAACACAACCACACGAAAGGATGCTCGCGCATGGGCGCGAGCATTGAGAGAGCGCACCGTATATTTTATATGGGAGCGGGAGAGAACCGTGGTACCCGTTCCCGCCCCCTTTTTTAAGCCTAGGAAATCTTCCATCGGCCTAACTCTAGGTTTTTACGCATACCATGATAAAAATTACCCGCTCTTTGTCCGTAGGGTACCCATATAACAGTGGGGAATTATTTCTATGGCAAACGGGGTGTGAGGTAGCGAGAAACAGGTTGCGGCGAGCGAGAAGCTCTATTTATTCAGAGAGAGAGGAATGAAATAAAGGGGGAAGCGAAGAGCAACACATAAGGAGAGCGAGAATGCCATGGCGAGGAGTAACAAAGGATGAGGAAGAAATAGAAGAAAGTAAGAGGTGTTGCCAAAAAGCGGGTGAGAAGCTATGGAGGAAGCAAACAGCAACACATACGGAGAGCGAGGATGCTATAATGAGCGGTGACAAAGAAAGAGAAATAGTGATATAAAACAAGGAGCGTGACAACACATGGAGAGAGTGTAGCTGAGAGAGTGGGGATAAGAGAAGAGCCATACATACGAAGAGCAAGAATATCGCGCTTGCTATAGCTTGCTCAATTTTCATACATGCTGCTCTTATTAAAAAGCCGGTAGGTCTTCGCTGATGATCATTTGAATCAATCAAAAAACTTTTTGCGCAACGGTACCCTTTGTATTTACGGCCGTTTGTACGTAAAACTCGGAAAGTTTGAATGACTACCTTTGCCCATCAACGCATTCGCCTGGAACCGTCCGAAGCCATCCGCAGCCGTCACAGGCTGTTTGGAATCGGCTTCGGATGGATCCAACGAATACGACGGCTCAAGTTACCGACTAACGCAACCAGCCAGTCCTGGTCGGCTACAACAGATGACACCAAACATTACCGAGATTGCATCTACCTTTCACTACTTCTGATTATTGTGGAGTAATTCGGCAGCGATTCCGGTGTTTTTTTTTTTAATTTATCCTTCGCTAGTAGCTTGGCCCTAAATGGCCATATTCATGATTCTCAGATGGAGAAGTAAACAAAGACAAATTGACATGCGAGCGCGCTAGGGTTTTTCTTCTCGAGACCTTCTAGCGAACTCAAAGAATCCTTTCGATCTCCAAGACTTTCTCGGCCACTTATTTTGCGTAGAGGTTGATGGCAAGAAACAAGAACGCATTGAATAGTATTTTGTTCACTCATAGCGTAGGCAGGTACGTGCAACCAAGATAACCCAAAACATTGACGATGGATCCAACGCAACGCCGGTAAAGTATGAAAACCTAAATGATTACGCTCTTCCTCCAATATTCTCTTCCATTACAGCAAAGAAACGCAGCGACAAAAAAAAAGGTGCGAGATAAACGAAGATCCGCCCTCAGATTAAAAGCCACAACGCCCCAAGAACAGCTGTGCACAATACACACATAAATACAAATACAGAGCGAAAAGAGCGAATACAGGTACAAGCCAGGATCCTAATCAAAGAACTTGTGCAAGAACACAATTTGATTTGATTTGTGCAAGAACTTGTGTTCTTGCACAAGTTCTTTGATTAGGATCCTGTTTTTTTTAAATATATGTTCTAAAATTTCTTAAATTAAGAATTAAAGCTGAAGAAACATTTAAAGTTATTCAAAATGACTGATTTTTCTACAAATAGCTCAGAGGATAAAAATATCAATTTAACACTTTTAATAACCACTAGATTATCATTTAAAGCCTTAGTTCAGGTCATATTAGCTATACTAAAGCTGCATAAAAAAACCTAAAATGGCCGACGTGATGGAATTGAAAAAATCACTACGTTTCTCATATCAAAGTATGATGGTAATGAGAGAGATTTGAAAGGTGTGGTATCAAACTTAAACGTACTAAAGAGAATAGTAAAGCCAGAAAATAAAGAATCAATAATAGAACTAGTATTAGGATTTCTTACAGGAAAAGTGCGAATTGTCGTAGGGGAAACTCCAACATCAATCGAAGATACAGGGTTTACTTAGCCAATCGGGCGTCGTCAAAACGTTATCGGTAGCCGTAAATACTTTTTCGGGCGGCGTAAACCCTCAATTGGGCACTGTCATTTCTATTTTCTGTGAAGTATGAATCGGGCATAGTGCAGAATGAATGCGGACTACTTTATATTTTCTTACTTTCTAGTTGTAAAACAATACTTTTTTGCGAATAGTTTTACTGATCTGTAAAAATTCACTATTTTTAAGTTAAATTACAAATAAAAATTTTCAAATTCCCTATTTTAAATTTTTAATTCAAGCCCATAAAATGCAATTTGGTTTTATATTTTTTAAATAATAATGTATGTTTGGTGATTAAATTTGGTTGAATTTCTTAAATAATACATACTTAGTTAAACAACATGCAAAATACATATTTTTAAACAACTTAATGGATCAAATACATCGAGGCTACCGATTTGACACCTTCAAGAGTAGGACGCTTTCATTCTGTACTTTGCACGATTCATACTTCACAAGGCTCGAATAGAAATGACAGTGCCCAATTGAGGGTTTACGTCGCCCGAAAAAGTATTTACGCCGACCGATAACGCTTTGACGACGCCCGATTGGCTAGGAAAACCCTGTATAGTGAGCAAATTACAAGATAGGTGCAGCATAAAGGTAACACCAGAGATCGTAGTATCGAAAATGGACAATACTAAACAGACGGGAATGATAGAAGATTTTGGAAGCGTTATTGAAAATTTAACACAACAACTAGAAGAAGCATACATTGCAGAAGAGATAACGTCAGTAGTAGCCAGAAAAAAAGGCAACTAAATCAGGAATCAGTACATTGAGTTATGGACTTAAGGATGACGAGACCAAAAATATAATTAGATCGAGTAAATTTGAAACCTTGCATGAAGCAGTAGAGCAAGCAGTAAAGTTGGAACTAGAAGACGAAACTAAAAAGGGAAGGAATGATCAGAAAAGGATCCTATATTCAAACGCTACCAGGAACAATAGAGGATATGGAAACAACAACCAGGGAAGTACCAATTTCAACTAATTCCCAAATAATAATAGGTTTCAAACACAAAACCCACCCAGGTTCCTACCCGTAAGATATGGACAAAACAACAACCGAAATAATAATAACTTCAGATATAACAACAATAACAATACTGACAACAACAGAAATCAACAGCCAATCGACAAAATATTTCCAATAGAAATCAGTACGTACATTCAAGTCAGAGGCAAAATATTCGAGCGCATATTTATAATACAGTTACAGCAGAAGAACAGAATTTTGTTTAGCCCACTGTTAATAATTATTAACAACCGATTCGCACAGAAGATGTTGTTCCCTGTAATTGCCGACAGAGGGCGACGCGGTAAATGCTTAGTGTGGACAACGTCCAACACTGATCGGGCCGAGTACTCCCAAAGGCTCACGATCGGGGCTACGGGAGAGAAGAAAGTTCACTCTTTCGCCTTAGCCCGAGACAAGTGACGGATTTTTTAGCGTCTCCTAATAAAATTCTAACTCAAAGGAAGCTTAAAAAACGCTTGTTTTTATTAATAATAATTAACTGCGGGCGAAAGAAAGAGTGTTGTTGATAACGTCTCAACACCCACTCTAAATCATCAGAAAATACCCTATATTAACCATAAACACTGATGCAAATAATTTTGTTAAAATTAAAATAGAAATTGCAAAGGAAATCTATAGCACACTCATCATAGATACAGGAGCAACCGTATCCGTCCTTAAAGCTAGTAAATTAAAAACAGGTTGCAAGATCAATACATCTAACAAATTAACTTTGATAAGCTCTAGTGATGAAGCTGTAGTGATTTGATAAGTTCCAAGATGCATGCTTTGGAAGATCAAAACATGCGGGAACTCGAGCAAACCAGGGAGGCGTACGGACCGACACGAAAGTTTTACCAAGCGATAGCAGGTCACCGAAACAACGTTGTACCTAAGGTAACCTGCTGTCGCAACAAGGATGGAGATCTGGTTAGTAACCAGCCAGAGGTCCTCTCGCGGTGGGCTCAGTACTTTGATGAATTACTCAACGACCAGTTAAACGAACAGCTAGAAGCGCCACTAGCAGATAGTGTCATGCTACTGCCACCTAGCATAGAAGAAACACGAAAGGCTATCCGTCGGCTGAAAAATAACAAGGCACCCGGAACCGACGGAATTGCAGCTGAGCTGGTCAAGAATGGAGGTGCACGACTAGAAAACGAGATTCATCAAATAGTTACTAAGGTGTGGGATAGCGAATCGATGCCTTGTGATTGGAATCTCGGCATCATCTACCCCGTATACAAGAAGGGAGACAGGTTGGACTGCAACAACTACAAGGGTATTACGATGTTGAATACCGCCTATAAAATATTCTCCCTGATCCTTCAGGATCGCCTTGTCCCGCACGTCGAAGAGATAGTACGAAACTATCACAGAGGATTCCGAAACGAAAAATCAACCACTGATCAGATCTTCACCATGCGGCAGATCTTGGAGAAGATGGCTGAATACAGAAACGACACATACCATCTCTTCATGGACTTCAAAGCCGCATACGATAGCATAGCCAGGGTAAAACTGTACGACGCTATGAGCTCATTTGGAATCCCGGCCAAACTGATAAGGCTAGTTAGAATGACTATGACCAACGTCACATGCCAGGTGAGGGTGGATGGAAAACTCTCAGGACCTTTTGCTACCACCAAGGGTCTACGCCAGGGGGACGGGCTTGCCTGTCTCCTATTCAACTTGGCGCTAGAGAGGGCCATCCGCGACTCGAGGGTGGAGACTACGGGAACCATCTTCTATAAGTCAACCCAGATCCTGGCATACGCTGATGATATAGACATCATTGGTCTGCGGCTCTCCTATGTAACAGAAGCCTACCAAGGGATTGAGCAGGCGGCAGAGAGCCTCAGATTGCAGATAAACGAGGCAAAGACCAAACTGATGGTGGCAACATCAACGGCCCTACCAATAAATAATCAAAATCTACGTAGGCGTGATGTACAGATAGGTGAACGCACTTTTGAAGTCGTCCCACCATTCACCTATCTGGGGTCTAATGTCAGCGACGACAACAGCATGGAAGCTGAGTTGCGCGAGTTAGCGAAACTGTCACTTCGGATTTTAGAGAAGTTAAGAGAAACGAAAGCTTCCTTCTTCTAAGGCCGTTAGGCTGAGAGTCCCGTCCTTTTGCTTTATTCAGATTTAAATATAAGTTTCGTGTTCCAAAGGGAACGGGTGATAAAAGGAAGGATATAGAGAAAGGACGTAGATAATGGTGATCGTCCGGATGACGATCTTGTGTTGGTTTAGGGCTGATACCGTTGAAGGGATGCAGAATCAGGTACGGACGCTCGATCGACCGGATGACGATGCTATGTTGGTTTAGGGCTGATACCGTTGAAGGGATGCAGAATCAGGTACGGACGCTCGATCGACCGGATGACGATGCTATGCTGGTTTAGGATTGATACCATTGAAGGGATGCAGAATCAGGTACGGACTAGTGATGGGTAATCCGGAGTGGAGTCATGGATCAACTCCGACTCCGGTGCGCAAAATATGACTCCGGCTCCGGATCATAACTGGATTCGACTCCGGATCAGTCCGGATCAGTCCGGATCACTCCGGATCACTCCGGATCACTCCGGATTACTCCGGATCACTCCGGATCACTCCGGATTACTCCGGATCACTCCGGATTACTCCGGATCACTCCAGATTACTCCGGATCACTCCGGATTACTCCGGATCACTCCAGATTACTCCGGATCACTCCGGATTACTCCGGATCACTCCGGATTACTCCGGATCACTCCGGATTACTCCGGATCACTCCGGATTACTCCGGATCACTCCGGATCACTCCGGATCAGTCCGGATCAGTTTTCGTACGTATAAGATGTACGACTTGAAAGTCAATGAACTCATCAAGAATTTTCTAAACGGTAATGGACAGTCATTCCGGATCCGGAGTGATCCGGAGTGAGCCGGAGAGATCCGGAGTAATCCGGAGTGATCCGGAGTAATCCGGAGTGATCCGGAGTAATCCAGAGTGATCCGGAGTGATCCGGAGTAATCCGGAGTGATCCGGAGTAATCCGGAGTGATCCGGAGTGATCCGGCCTCGGAGTCGATGAGTCCGAGGGTTTTCCCGTACGCACCCCCCCCCCCCCCCCCCCCGCTAAACATTCCGGAGCAACTCCGAGTCCGACTCCGAGGGGTGCCGGAGTCGGATCAATCCGACTCCGGAAAAAAATTGTATTTACCCATCACTAGTACGGACGCTCGATCGACCGGATGACGATGCTTTGTTGGTTTGGGACTGATACCGTTGAACAGCTTTGATAACTGTATCTATGATTCTGCGTTGTTCCGATAACTTGCCCCTCCTTAAATCTGAGGCTCCGTACGAAGGCATTCCTTCATAGTTGGCGGTCTATAGATTGCCGATGTTTGTAATGCTGGTTGTGTATTGATGTTGATATCTGTTCTATCCTTACATATGGTTGACACAATGTATTCACCGACGGCGATCAATATTATAAACGGAGTGCTTATCAGGCTAGATATCGACCACGTTTTCCATGTGATGCTGTGGGATTCCAAATGGATTTGATTCATCTCCGTTCTTAATTCTTTATGTAGTTCATGTAGATGCTCCAGACTCAAATTGACGATTTTGTCCTGTTGCATCACTTCTATGTCATAGATTGGAAGATTGATCGGTGACCCCGGAAAACTAATCGTGTTGCTTGAAATAGTTTTGTTATTGAAGAAAATATTACAATCTTCATATGTGACGATGAACGAGCCAGTAAGGTTTCTCTTTTGTATGCCACACGTAGTATCAAATGTGAACCAAACGGATGAACTGATGAGCAAGTGACTTTTATCTTAAGTCAAAACTTCTTGTGTTGGTGGATTCGATACAAAATCGCAAGATGCTGGTTGTCCCTTCATAATTGCCGGTATGCATGAGGAGTTGTCTTCTTGTAGATCTTCCGTATTATAAAAGTCCTTATCCAGTGATGCGACGGTAAACATTTGCGATTTATGGGAAAGGTAATAGGGATGAGGAACGTGGATCTGTTTTCCTATGTTATTTATGCCATAGACTTGGATTTGGTTAGTATGTTTTCGCTTAATCTAGGACAACTTATTATAAACAATAATTCATTGTTATTGGTCGCTATTTTCGTCTTTGTACATGTCAACGCCTCGGATATCGTATGCACCGTTATGTTTTGCTTTCTAATGTCAATCATTATTAAATCTGCTTCTTTACTATTGAGTATACGTGGATTAGTGATTCCAAGCTTAGCTAGGGCGATGCTATCTGTAATTAGTCCTAATTTTTCAGAAAGATATTTGAGGTTCATCAAGATATACAACGAATGAAATTCCGCTGATGAATCCTTGTATAATTGTAGAGCATCTTTCACACGGAGTAACATTTCTGTTAATTGCATTGTAAGATCTTTGTTAAACCTAACTTGGTTATTATTATTTTTAATTAAATCATTCATTGTTGAATTTATTAGTTTTAAATCGTTTGCGTCTGGGTTTCCTGCGATAAGCTTCCAGACAGTGCCTATTGTGTCCCATCTTTTGCTTCTACGAATTGGTGTAGTAATTTTTAACATTTCAAATACGTTTTCAAGTTCCTCTTCTATAATCCTTGAGAGCTGGTTCCGTTCTAAAAAGCTAAATTCCCTTGAAAGTAGTTTGATATTCTGTCTTATATCGGAAATATTGAAACGGTGAATATAGTAATTATTTCCATTAGTAAAACAATACTTTTTTGCGAATAGTTTTACTGATCTGTAAAAATTCACTATTTTTAAGTTAAATTACAAATAAAAAATTTTCAAATTCCCTATTTTAAATTTTTAATTCAAGCCCATAAAATGCAATTTGGTTTTATATTTTTTAAATAATAATGTATGTTTGGTGATTAAATTTGGTTGAATTTCTTAAATAATACATACTTAGTTAAACAACATGCAAAATACATATTTTTAAACAACTTAATGGATCAAATACATCGAGGCTACCGATTTGACACCTTCAAGAGTAGGACGCTTTCATTCTGTACTTTGCACGATTCATACTTCACAAGGCTCGAATAGAAATGACAGTGCCCAATTGAGGGTTTACGTCGCCCGAAAAAGTATTTACGCCGACCGATAACGCTTTGACGACGCCCGATTGGCTAGGAAAACCCTGTATAGTGAGCAAATTACAAGATAGGTGCAGCATAAAGGTAACACCAGAGATCGTAGTATCGAAAATGGACAATACTAAACAGACGGGAATGATAGAAGATTTTGGAAGCGTTATTGAAAATTTAACACAACAACTAGAAGAAGCATACATTGCAGAAGAGATAACGTCAGTAGTAGCCAGAAAAAAAGGCAACTAAATCAGGAATCAGTACATTGAGTTATGGACTTAAGGATGACGAGACCAAAAATATAATTAGATCGAGTAAATTTGAAACCTTGCATGAAGCAGTAGAGCAAGCAGTAAAGTTGGAACTAGAAGACGAAACTAAAAAGGGAAGGAATGATCAGAAAAGGATCCTATATTCAAACGCTACCAGGAACAATAGAGGATATGGAAACAACAACCAGGGAAGTACCAATTTCAACTAATTCCCAAATAATAATAGGTTTCAAACACAAAACCCACCCAGGTTCCTACCCGTAAGATATGGACAAAACAACAACCGAAATAATAATAACTTCAGATATAACAACAATAACAATACTGACAACAACAGAAATCAACAGCCAATCGACAAAATATTTCCAATAGAAATCAGTACGTACATTCAAGTCAGAGGCAAAATATTCGAGCGCATATTTATAATACAGTTACAGCAGAAGAACAGAATTTTGTTTAGCCCACTGTTAATAATTATTAACAACCGATTCGCACAGAAGATGTTGTTCCCTGTAATTGCCGACAGAGGGCGACGCGGTAAATGCTTAGTGTGGACAACGTCCAACACTGATCGGGCCGAGTACTCCCAAAGGCTCACGATCGGGGCTACGGGAGAGAAGAAAGTTCACTCTTTCGCCTTAGCCCGAGACAAGTGACGGATTTTTTAGCGTCTCCTAATAAAATTCTAACTCAAAGGAAGCTTAAAAACGCTTGTTTTTATTAATAATAATTAACTGCGGGCGAAAGAAAGAGTGTTGTTGATAACGTCTCAACACCCACTCTAAATCATCAGAAAATACCCTATATTAACCATAAACACTGATGCAAATAATTTTGTTAAAATTAAAATAGAAATTGCAAAGGAAATCTATAGCACACTCATCATAGATACAGGAGCAACCGTATCCGTCCTTAAAGCTAGTAAATTAAAAACAGGTTGCAAGATCAATACATCTAACAAATTAACTTTGATAAGCTCTAGTGATGAAGCTGTAGTGATTTGATAAGTTCCAAGATGCATGCTTTGGAAGATCAAAACATGCGGGAACTCGAGCAAACCAGGGAGGCGTACGGACCGACACGAAAGTTTTACCAAGCGATAGCAGGTCACCGAAACAACGTTGTACCTAAGGTAACCTGCTGTCGCAACAAGGATGGAGATCTGGTTAGTAACCAGCCAGAGGTCCTCTCGCGGTGGGCTCAGTACTTTGATGAATTACTCAACGACCAGTTAAACGAACAGCTAGAAGCGCCACTAGCAGATAGTGTCATGCTACTGCCACCTAGCATAGAAGAAACACGAAAGGCTATCCGTCGGCTGAAAAATAACAAGGCACCCGGAACCGACGGAATTGCAGCTGAGCTGGTCAAGAATGGAGGTGCACGACTAGAAAACGAGATTCATCAAATAGTTACTAAGGTGTGGGATAGCGAATCGATGCCTTGTGATTGGAATCTCGGCATCATCTACCCCGTATACAAGAAGGGAGACAGGTTGGACTGCAACAACTACAAGGGTATTACGATGTTGAATACCGCCTATAAAATATTCTCCCTGATCCTTCAGGATCGCCTTGTCCCGCACGTCGAAGAGATAGTACGAAACTATCACAGAGGATTCCGAAACGAAAAATCAACCACTGATCAGATCTTCACCATGCGGCAGATCTTGGAGAAGATGGCTGAATACAGAAACGACACATACCATCTCTTCATGGACTTCAAAGCCGCATACGATAGCATAGCCAGGGTAAAACTGTACGACGCTATGAGCTCATTTGGAATCCCGGCCAAACTGATAAGGCTAGTTAGAATGACTATGACCAACGTCACATGCCAGGTGAGGGTGGATGGAAAACTCTCAGGACCTTTTGCTACCACCAAGGGTCTACGCCAGGGGGACGGGCTTGCCTGTCTCCTATTCAACTTGGCGCTAGAGAGGGCCATCCGCGACTCGAGGGTGGAGACTACGGGAACCATCTTCTATAAGTCAACCCAGATCCTGGCATACGCTGATGATATAGACATCATTGGTCTGCGGCTCTCCTATGTAACAGAAGCCTACCAAGGGATTGAGCAGGCGGCAGAGAGCCTCAGATTGCAGATAAACGAGGCAAAGACCAAACTGATGGTGGCAACATCAACGGCCCTACCAATAAATAATCAAAATCTACGTAGGCGTGATGTACAGATAGGTGAACGCACTTTTGAAGTCGTCCCACCATTCACCTATCTGGGGTCTAATGTCAGCGACGACAACAGCATGGAAGCTGAGTTGCGCGAGTTAGCGAAACTGTCACTTCGGATTTTAGAGAAGTTAAGAGAAACGAAAGCTTCCTTCTTCTAAGGCCGTTAGGCTGAGAGTCCCGTCCTTTTGCTTTATTCAGATTTAAATATAAGTTTCGTGTTCCAAAGGGAACGGGTGATAAAAGGAAGGATATAGAGAAAGGACGTAGATAATGGTGATCGTCCGGATGACGATCTTGTGTTGGTTTAGGGCTGATACCGTTGAAGGGATGCAGAATCAGGTACGGACGCTCGATCGACCGGATGACGATGCTATGTTGGTTTAGGGCTGATACCGTTGAAGGGATGCAGAATCAGGTACGGACGCTCGATCGACCGGATGACGATGCTATGCTGGTTTAGGATTGATACCATTGAAGGGATGCAGAATCAGGTACGGACTAGTGATGGGTAATCCGGAGTGGAGTCATGGATCAACTCCGACTCCGGTGCGCAAAATATGACTCCGGCTCCGGATCATAACTGGATTCGACTCCGGATCAGTCCGGATCAGTCCGGATCACTCCGGATCACTCCGGATCACTCCGGATTACTCCGGATCACTCCGGATCACTCCGGATTACTCCGGATCACTCCGGATTACTCCGGATCACTCCAGATTACTCCGGATCACTCCGGATTACTCCGGATCACTCCAGATTACTCCGGATCACTCCGGATTACTCCGGATCACTCCGGATTACTCCGGATCACTCCGGATTACTCCGGATCACTCCGGATTACTCCGGATCACTCCGGATCACTCCGGATCAGTCCGGATCAGTTTTCGTACGTATAAGATGTACGACTTGAAAGTCAATGAACTCATCAAGAATTTTCTAAACGGTAATGGACAGTCATTCCGGATCCGGAGTGATCCGGAGTGAGCCGGAGAGATCCGGAGTAATCCGGAGTGATCCGGAGTAATCCGGAGTGATCCGGAGTAATCCAGAGTGATCCGGAGTGATCCGGAGTAATCCGGAGTGATCCGGAGTAATCCGGAGTGATCCGGAGTGATCCGGCCTCGGAGTCGATGAGTCCGAGGGTTTTCCCGTACGCACCCCCCCCCCCCCCCCCCCCCCGCTAAACATTCCGGAGCAACTCCGAGTCCGACTCCGAGGGGTGCCGGAGTCGGATCAATCCGACTCCGGAAAAAAATTGTATTTACCCATCACTAGTACGGACGCTCGATCGACCGGATGACGATGCTTTGTTGGTTTGGGACTGATACCGTTGAACAGCTTTGATAACTGTATCTATGATTCTGCGTTGTTCCGATAACTTGCCCCTCCTTAAATCTGAGGCTCCGTACGAAGGCATTCCTTCATAGTTGGCGGTCTATAGATTGCCGATGTTTGTAATGCTGGTTGTGTATTGATGTTGATATCTGTTCTATCCTTACATATGGTTGACACAATGTATTCACCGACGGCGATCAATATTATAAACGGAGTGCTTATCAGGCTAGATATCGACCACGTTTTCCATGTGATGCTGTGGGATTCCAAATGGATTTGATTCATCTCCGTTCTTAATTCTTTATGTAGTTCATGTAGATGCTCCAGACTCAAATTGACGATTTTGTCCTGTTGCATCACTTCTATGTCATAGATTGGAAGATTGATCGGTGACCCCGGAAAACTAATCGTGTTGCTTGAAATAGTTTTGTTATTGAAGAAAATATTACAATCTTCATATGTGACGATGAACGAGCCAGTAAGGTTTCTCTTTTGTATGCCACACGTAGTATCAAATGTGAACCAAACGGATGAACTGATGAGCAAGTGACTTTTATCTTAAGTCAAAACTTCTTGTGTTGGTGGATTCGATACAAAATCGCAAGATGCTGGTTGTCCCTTCATAATTGCCGGTATGCATGAGGAGTTGTCTTCTTGTAGATCTTCCGTATTATAAAAGTCCTTATCCAGTGATGCGACGGTAAACATTTGCGATTTATGGGAAAGGTAATAGGGATGAGGAACGTGGATCTGTTTTCCTATGTTATTTATGCCATAGACTTGGATTTGGTTAGTATGTTTTCGCTTAATCTAGGACAACTTATTATAAACAATAATTCATTGTTATTGGTCGCTATTTTCGTCTTTGTACATGTCAACGCCTCGGATATCGTATGCACCGTTATGTTTTGCTTTCTAATGTCAATCATTATTAAATCTGCTTCTTTACTATTGAGTATACGTGGATTAGTGATTCCAAGCTTAGCTAGGGCGATGCTATCTGTAATTAGTCCTAATTTTTCAGAAAGATATTTGAGGTTCATCAAGATATACAACGAATGAAATTCCGCTGATGAATCCTTGTATAATTGTAGAGCATCTTTCACACGGAGTAACATTTCTGTTAATTGCATTGTAAGATCTTTGTTAAACCTAACTTGGTTATTATTATTTTTAATTAAATCATTCATTGTTGAATTTATTAGTTTTAAATCGTTTGCGTCTGGGTTTCCTGCGATAAGCTTCCAGACAGTGCCTATTGTGTCCCATCTTTTGCTTCTACGAATTGGTGTAGTAATTTTTAACATTTCAAATACGTTTTCAAGTTCCTCTTCTATAATCCTTGAGAGCTGGTTCCGTTCTAAAAAGCTAAATTCCCTTGAAAGTAGTTTGATATTCTGTCTTATATCGGAAATATTGAAACGGTGAATATAGTAATTATTTCCATTAGATATTCTCGCTTCGCCTCTATGGAAAGCTAGTATGGGGACGTTATCCAGGTTATTCATCGATATATTTTGTGCCTCGGCATGGCATAGGAATCTGTGGAGTACAATTATTCATATATAACTTTTAAATCATTCTTATGAATCCTTTTTCCCTGTTTGGTGGTTATTGTCGTTCTGTTGACTCGTTGAATGTCAACCTTTTTGTAAGGTTTTGCTAGTTTAACTCTACGCTTCGTTTTCATAAACGCCTTTGATTTGGTTGTTATAACCCGTTCTTTTTATTCTTGTTGTAAGAGCAAATGTCTTTTTCTTGTTTCTTCTTTATGTTATCCCTAACTTTTTGCATAATTGTCAACGTAAGTTCGGAAGGTGTTATAATCTCAAGCGACGTGTATTTAGTACTTGAATGAATAGAATTATTATACTTGTGCACTGCGATATTCATTAATTCGATAGGATTGTAGAAAGGATGATCTGATTGTGTTATGCGAGAAATTTCTATAAGGGTAAAATGAAATCTCTCTACAACACCATTCATCTCGCTCCTGCCTTTTGCTGTGATATAAGGCTGAATATTAAAAGTGTTGAAGAATTCCCTTATATTTCCTGAGTTGAATGATTTTTCTCCATCCATAATGATAGCTTCAGGAGGTTTGTGTTTCAATATTATTTCCTTTAGAGCTGGGAGTATGTCCACAACAGCTCTGGAATCAATTTTGACTACTTGAGCATATTTTGAAAATTTGTCAATGCTGGTTAAAAAATAAAGTTTATTCATAAACAGAATGTCTACGTGCATTATTTCGAAGGGTGCACTTGGCAATGGTGTTTTTGTCATAGGAGATTTAATGGGGTTTCTATCATACTTGCATTCGTTGCATGTTCTGCAATTTCGAATAAAAGTTTTGATTTGTTGAGCCATTTTTGGAAAATAATACTTTTGTAAAATCTTTAGCTTGTTTTCTTCGCAACCTCTGTGTGCTCTGTTATGTTCCTTGCATATAATGTCTACTTGATCATTGTAATTTTCTATATATTTTAATAGTTTTTGTGAAAATCGAATTTTTGATAAATTCTGTCTCCCAAAGTTTTTCTTGTACACTTCTTGAATTTTTTCCATTAAAGCTTCACTAGTGTAACAAGCCATTTAGCTTCGAGGGGTCAAAATATTTTTTCAAAACGTGCAATAGAGTTGAATCACTCGTGTTTGAAATTGTGATGTCAAATTTTTTAAAGTTGGTAAATGGTTCACTTGTGGCAACATGATCGATTCCTTCGTTTAAAATGATTTGCTGCCGAAAAGCGTTTAAAGGCGCTTCAGTAGAAGGAATATAAAAATTATCACTATCGTTCGCGGAATGCTGCGTGGCCGTCATTGAGTATACTATTCGACTCAGTGCATCTGCCACTACATTGCACAGTGGGCAACGGTCATACAAACGCCGGGATGAAAATCAATTCCTCGTGCTATTGCAGTTTTTCTTCATTCAATAACATTGCTCTTACTACACAGAGCAGTCCTGTACTAAAATCGTCAAGACAGCGAAAAACATTAATATTTATCGCTCACAACATTAAATTATTGTGTAGTACTTAACAGCATCAACAATTATTGTTAAGAAATAAAACAAAGGCGGAGTAAGTTCGTTACTAAAAACGATTTTTGAGTATTACGCGCTAAAAAAGCCGAGTTTTTCATGGTTAGTTTTGAAAAGAGCTTATTCCTATCTTACGACCTTTTTCAAACTGTTTTTCTCTGTTCAGCTTTGTTTATTATGCCTGTTTGTTTCAAATGCCCGTTTATGACAGGTAGTTCGATACTTGTGGTGTATAACTCATACAACAACACGTAAAAATCGCCCGCGCTATTTTCAAGAAAAAGTTCAATAATTTTCGGGGTCGCGGATGGTCGCAGCTAATTTCAACGTCAAAACGTAGGAAAAATTTTGATCTTTCCTATGATATACGACACACGAGTGAAATCGATTCGAATCATAAAAAAATCCACTCTCCAAAATGAAAATATCCAAAAATTCGGCAGTGATGTTTGGTCTTAAACCATTAATGAACTTTAAAAACAAGTTTTTGCAAAATTTTCAGACATAACATCAAAGTATGACAAAAACCCTTTCCAATGAAACTTTAATTATCAAAATCTAACCATCATATACTAAAATATGATGGTTTATGTTCGGTCGAAAAATAGCTCAAATTTGGGACTTTTTGTCAACACAAAGTTTACACTTTGATGGCCTATATCTCAGTAAGTTTAAGATAAAAACGTGAAATATTTTGGTTTCAACTAAGTTTAAGTATCTATTTTAAGAAAATGATTACGGTGTTAACCTGCGACGAAGTTGGTTTTTCGATTTTTATACAGGCGTTTGCCCAATGTGCATTGGTTTTACCTGGTTTATAAATAATTTCGTAATCGTGCTCTTCCAAGTATGCTTTCCATCGTTTTAATTTTGCATTAGTGTTCCTTTGTGAAAGAGTAAATGTAAGAGGTTGGTGATCGGTCAATATTTTGAATTTTGTACCATATAGGTAATTTCTAAATGTCTTTAAGGCCCATATAATTGCAAGCATCTCTTTTTCTGGAACAGAGTATGACTCTTCCGTTTTAGAGAGCGTTCGGGAACTGAAATGAATAGGTTTATCTTTTCCCAGTTCACCTTGTGAAAGGACCGCACCAATTGCAAAATCTGAGGCGTCCGTTGTAAGTATAAACGGCATGCTGTAATCTGGATAAATTAGAATGTCTGACGAGGATATATGTTTTTTAATTTTTCGAAACATTTTATTTGTTCTATGGAGAGTGTTATTTTGCTATTTGAAGTCGTATTTTTCTCACCTCGTAGGCTATTAGTTAAAGGTTTTGCTATTTTCGCATAGTCTTTAATAAATCTTCTATAATAACCTGTCAATCCCAAAAACGATCTCAATTGTTTGATTGTTTTGGGTAAGGGAAATAATCTTATAACTTCAATCTTTTTTACATTTGGTTTCAATCCTTCACTTAAAATAATATGTCCTAAAAACTCAATCTCCTTGTGAAGGAATTCGGATTTGTCTAGTTGAACCTTCAGATTGGAAGCATTAAATGTAGAAAGAACTTTATCTAGATTATCCAAATGTTCTTGAATTGTTCTACCGAATACAATTACATCATCCATATAGATATAACAGATTTTGCCTCTGTGTTCTCGAAGTATATCATCAATGGCTCTTTGAAAAATGGCTGGTGCATTTTTCAGACCAAATGGCATTCTTGTAAATTCATATTTACTGTTATTAATAGAGAATGCAGTTTTTTCAATATCCTGTGAATTCATCTTAATTTGATGAAATCCTGATGCAAGATCAAGATTTGAAAAGTATTTTTGGCCTCTTAGTTGATCAAGGACATATGAGATTTCTGGCATTGGATACCTATCGCTTATTGTCTTTTCGTTTAATTTCCGGTAATCTATTACCATCCTAAACTTTTTTTCACCAGAAGCATCTGCTTTCTTTGGAACGATCCAGACGGGGGATGTCCAAGCCGATCTGGATGGCCTAATTATTCCATTCTCTAGAAGTTTTTTAATTTGTGAATTAACTTCCTCTGTATATGCAGCTGGGTATGGATAGACCCGTTGATGCACCGGTATTTCATCAATTGTATTTATACGGCATTCAACTTTTGTTGCACACGATAACTTTATATTAGGTTCGTAAAAAACTTGTTCATTTTTATACAATACACGAGTTAATTTTTCTTGTTCAGAGGGATCTAAATGATCTAGTCTAAAATCAATCAAATTATTTTCTTTTTGTGTCACATACTTCATAAAAGGTATTACAAAAGGTGTTCCCAAATCAGTTGCTATAATCAAATGATTTTCTTCGAAACACAACTTTGAATTAAGTGTTTTGAGTATGGGTGTACCTATAATGCCACAAAAAAATGGATGGAAATCGTGTATCAAGAATTGAAATTTCAGCATAGATTTAGGTTCAAAGAAAGCAATGTCGATTGCTGATTTAATATTGAAATCACCGTTAGTGCTTGTAATTTTAGGGGCTTGGATTTCGTATAGTTTACTTCTTTTGTAAGATGAAGCCAATTTAGACGAAATCAAGTTAATATTCGATCCTGAATCGATTAAAAATGGGTATTTTCCCGTAACTGTTCGCAAGATGATGTATGGAAGGAAAGGTTTCACCATCCTGCGGTCCATTCTAAAAAATTACTTTCTACTTCAGTATGTTGATTAGAAGTGCTGCTAAATGTATTTACGTTCCTAGTTATATCTATTTCATTGAGATGCGGTGATCCTGAAACATACTCCAGTGGGGTGTCAATTGAATATATTTGACCATTGCGAGGGTAGGGTTTTTTATAGCTTTGCCGATTGCTATAGTTCAAGGAGTTCGATCGTATTGAAGGATCAACTTCCATAGGTACGGGGTAATTGTTACGCTGTTGGGTTGAAGGAATCCGTTGATGATTCACGGGCTGACTGGTATATCCTTCAGGGTACATGTTTCTACGTTGCGGAAAATTCCTATACTGAGAGAAATCTCTTGGTGGGAGAGGTGGTCTTTGCTGATTTGTATTAAAAATAGGGCGAGGTGGTGGTGGAGGCACGTAAAGCTCTCGTAGTTTTGGTATGTTATTAACCCTTGTGTCTGATTTAAATGGAGCAGACCTCATATTCATAGTGCAATATTCAAGGCAATAGTTATATGCAGCATTTAAGTTACTTGGATGATGATTTTTCAACAAAAAGCAAAGAGGGTTTTCGAGGCCTCTAATAAAACAATCGAGTGCTTTCTCTCTAAAATATTCTATATGTACTTCTGAATTTATAGCATATTTAGGATCAGTCTGAATTTGCGTAACTATTGCTGTAAGTAAATCATTCACTCGACTAAAATAACTGCTTAGGGATTCTGAAGATTTCTTACTGATCCCTGTGAGTTCATCATCAAGAGTTTTTAGTTCCCTCTTATCTTTGTAATAAAGCAGCAATGTTGATTTAATACTAAACCAATCACCTGATATGCAGCTAGTATTAAGCACATCTGCCGCTTCTCCTTTAATTTTCCTACCAATTGTTCCTTCAATTACATGATACTCAATGGAATCTCTGGGAAGACGGGCGTACATTCTAAGTACGTTTTCTACTTCTAATATCCATCTCATAAGGTTACTAGCGTTTCCTTCGAAATTGGAAATATCGCGAACATAATCGGGAACTTTTCCGATTTGCAAAAAACTCCTCATGGCTCATAGAATTTTCAATAGGGGGATTCATTCTGATTTTATCACACAGTGCGTTTCTTTTTTTTCTAATCGAACAACCTTTTTGCATAAATTCCTAACGTTTATCTAACCTGTTTCACTTGTTACTAAACGACACTTTTTTTGTATATTATGCACTTTATAACCTTTTAAGTTAGGATTATAAATAATTTTGACTCACGCCAGTATCGCTATCACGAAGATCATGTTCCAGGTTCTGATTTCGGCTGCTCGATGCTTCGGGTGGTCCTTTTGCTGGTGGTCTACCTACTACGGGTCCTAGGCTTCTTCGGAGAGAGATGTCTTCGAGTGCAGATGGAAAGTGGTCCTTCGTCGTTTGTGCAGGGTTGGTATTTTAAATCGCCTCACTTTGACTTCAGGTCCCTATTCGGGCGCCAGTTAGCGAAACTGTCACTTCGGATTTTAGAGAAGTTAAGAGAAACGAAAGCTTCCTTCTTCTAAGGCCGTTAGGCTGAGAGTCCCGTCCTTTTGCTTTATTCAGATTTAAATATAAGTTTCGTGTTCCAAAGGGAATGGATGATGAAAGGAAGGATATAGAGAAAGGACGTAGATAACGGTGATCGTCCGGATGACGATCTTGTGTTGGTTTAGGGCTGATACCGTTGAAGGGATGCAGAATCAGGTACGGACGCTCGATCGACCGGATGACGATGCTATGTTGGTTTAGGGCTGATACCGTTGAAGGGATGCAGAATCAGGTACGGACGCTCGATCGACCGGATGACGATGCTATGGTTTAGGATTGATACCATTGAAGGGATGCAGAATCGGGTACGGACGCTCGATCGCCCGGATGACGATGCTTTGATGGTTTGGGACTGATACCGTTGAACAGCTTTGATAACTGTATCTATGATTCTGCGTTGTTCCGATAACTCGCGCAAGGATGCTGGCTGCCAACCGGTCATTCTACAGCCTGAAAAAGCAGTTCACCTCAAAGAACCTGTCGCGACGGACGAAGCTGGGACTATATAGTACCTAAATAGTACCAGTACTCACATACGCCTCTGAGACATGAACACTGTCCAAATCTGACGAAGCCCTCTTAGCCGCTTTCGAGAGGAAGATGCTCAGAAGGATACTTGGCCCCGTATGTGTGGAAGGACAATGGAGGAGCCGATATAATGACGAGCTATACGAGATGTACGGCGACCTCACTGTCGTACAGCGTATTAAGCTCGCCAGGCTCCGGTGGGCTGAACATGTTGTACGCATGGAAACGGACGACCCAGCCCGTAAAGTCTTTTTAGGCCGTCCACAAGGACAGAGGAGGCGTGGTAGGCCCAAATTGAGGTGGCAAGATGGCGTGGAGGCGTCCGCCATTAAGGCCGGGATAACGGACTGGCAGACGAAGGCGCGAGACCGTGAGCGGTTTCGGACACTCCTGAGGCAGGCCAAGACCGCAAAGCGGTTGTAGCGCCGGATAAGTAAGTAAGTAAGCTCTAGTGACCATGAATCAGAGACTTTAGGATTTGCTATGACAACAATTCACTTTGGCGATTATTCCATTTTACACGAATTTCATATAATAGAAGACGTAGAATCCATTTTTTCTGACGAACTGTTTGGAAAAGACTCATAAATCACAGATGTATTGTTGATTATGTTAATTGGATGATATACTTCTCATCTGATAGCGGATTGATTTCACATCCAATAGAAGACAATGTAAATGGAAATTATATTTTACCAAAACGAAGTGAAGTAGTACGAAAAATAACCATACCAAACTTGACTGTTAAAAAACGAAGCGGAAAAATAATTTAATGCCGAACACTTGGATAGTTCTAGTTTTAGTCGTAAGATGTTGCCATAAAATTGGTCTCTTTATTCCGCTGGCTATTTGGTAATACTCCCGCGGTTTGTCTTTCGAGCCCTTTTTAAGCTTTTCCCAAAGCTTTTTCTCCCTTTTCTCCTATCTCTTTTTCTCCTAAACAATTCCTAACGCTAATGTCGACAGGTCGTTGGAACCCTTCTATCATGCTGTTGTAAGGTTCCAACAATGTCCCCCCAAGTGTGGCACAGTTGATACTACCTGACGTTTCACTTCAACTGTCGCCTCACTTCCTTTGTAGACCTGTCATATTACGTTCGCGAGTGTTGTTGTCATTCGCCTATTACATGTGGTTTTTCAGATCCGATTGTTTTCACCTCAACGTTTTTACAAAATACTCGCGTATATTGTGCTTTTATTGGTGACGGTGTATCGTTAATAACCCTAAATCACACCGCCGCTGTCATTTCCTCCCCGCTAGGCGTTATTGTTCGTCCGGCTTAGTTAAGTATATGTACCTTCCACCCGCTGCTACGGCTAAAACGAAATTAATTTAGTTTTAGATTTAACAACGTTTCATACCATGGGGTGGACTGGAGCTTCTTATCATCACATGTTTGCATTTGTTGCCTCCGATCTACATGCAGGGATTCCGAGCTTCCTCCAGAGACGACACATACTAGCACAGAAGCTAGAATAACATCGCTCGCTACCCCCAGGACAATCGCATGGCAATCGGATTGAACGCGCAACATTTTCCATACAATCCGCAGTGTTGCGTTTCCTTCGCGCCAACTTTGCCTGTATTTTCAATGAGTCAAGCGATTTTACCCCCTCCTACACGCATTGTATCCTACAGCACGCTTGACGCGGAAACGTTCACCACATACACACACATCTCCACACTCAGCGTACGACATCTTCCCTCACAAATTTTGTGTTTCTACACTTATTGTTCAAAAAAGTAGTAGCACTTAGGATCTGAATTTACAAACAAATATCAAAATGTTATGTTCTGCTGATATGATATTGCACTGAATTTAATTGCACTACATTAAGTTTTTACATATCTTTCGTAAAAGTTCGTCAGAGTATGAAAATGTCGATACAATTTGTCATGAATAACTTAAATTTTAAGATTTTCGCGCATAAAATTATGACGCGCGCTGTGTGTGCGGCGGCGTAATCCGCTACTCGTATAGCCGTCTCGCTTCTTCTTGTGTGTGCTTCACCGTTGCTCACCGCTTCAAGAACATTGCTGCTCACACACACGTCAGTCTGTGGCAAACAATTGGAGGGGAGGATGTGTCGGTTTGCTCCAGAAATCGTGTGTGATTTTGGTGTTCTGGATTTGGTTCCATCGCAGTTTGTTTTGGTGAAATTGAAATGGTAAGAATCATCAACCGATGTAAAAATGTGAGAGTAAGATGATGCTGATGGTGACTGATGCTTTTCTTTGTTTCTTTTCCTGCTTTCATCCACTGATGGCGTCGAGCATCGCCGAGGATGTGATCGAATGCGGAATATTCTAAACGAGGAGCTTCATTCCGGATTTTGTTCGAAATAAGGTGAGTTATGATAACACACAAAGCATACGAAAAAAGAGTGAGTAATATTATTCTTAACTTTCATTTTTTCAACAGCGCTGAACTCATCCTCCAGCTTACAACGAACGGTCAACGGATGAGGAAGGAGAGGAGGGACGGCAAAGGTACACGCACAAACGTGCACACATCAGCCTTGTCGGAGAACGAGAACACGGGAGGGGGAGGCCGGCAACGTATGGAACCTCTTCATTTACGCTCCCTCGTGCGTTCGTGCGTGCGTGCGCGCACGCGTCTGTGTGTGTTTGTGTATGTGTGTGCATGCCTGCGTGCGTGGTTGTGTGTGTGTTTTTGCCGCTTCGCATAACGAGATCCTACGGGATCACCTTGCGAAAAACACTAGGAGAGGAGGGGGGTAGGTATATGTGTCTCTGTGTGTATGTGTGCGTGCATGGTTGTGTGTGTGTTTTTTGCTGTTTCGTGATCTCCTACGGAATCACCTTGCGAAAACACGAGGGGGGGAGGAGTGGGGTGTGTGTTTGTGTGCTTGGCTGCGTGCGTGCGTGGCTTTGTGTGTGTGTTTTTGCGTACGCGTTCTCCTACGGGATCACAGTGCGAAAAACACCATGGGGAGGAGGAGGTGTGTGTGTGTTTTCTTTTCTTTGTCGTTTCGCACTCTCCCGCGGGTGCATAAAAAGGAAGTGGAAAAAAAAAAAAAATGATCAACAGATTCGTAAGTGTGTTTGAACTCATTGCTATCCGAAAAAATGCGAGGGGGGCTCTTGAAATGTAGTACACATGTATGCAACATGTATCGTGTCGTCGCGACGGTGTATCTCGCCCAATCCGTTAAGCCTGAAAAGTGCTTCTATCGGATCGTCTAATCGGGCGCCATTTAATCAATCCGTTAGCGAAAAGTCGCATGGATTTTGGTACCGGGGTACCTGCTCAGATGAACCATTTGCGGATCCGTTGCGTAACGGTAAGCCGGATGCGCCGTACTATTACGGCGTCGCTGCTTCGCTTGTACGAGCTGCTGAATTTGGGGCTGAATACGAAGTAGCTGGCTCGCCTCTGAATTCACTGCTATACTGCTCGATCTAATGTAGCTTCTTCTGTTGAGGAATAAGTTCCTTTGTGCCACTTTTCGTACCATATTGACACCGGGATGGGAGCCAAGCCGATATCACTAAGCAGACCATCAACCAGCTCAACCGTCCATCCATCAACACCTTCGATGAGATCGTCCTTGTTTTCATCCAATCAAAGCACATTGGTCGAGGCATCATCGTCATACACCCATCCCCGATACTAGCTATTTGTAAAGACTGTGTGGGGAGCCTTGAGTGTGTAGTGTATTTCAAGTGAACCGCGGACTGGTGGTTGTTTTTTCTCGTGCGTGATACGTGAGCGGAATTTTCTTTTTTTCTCCGGTGTGACTTATACCTCGAGCGTGTCACGTTCCGAATTTCACACTCGAGGTCAGTGGCATAATCGGTGTGCAACATGTGTTGCGATTGTGTTGCGTTCTCCAGATGAATCGCACTTCCTAGAATGTTCGCTTCTCTAAGATGCTGCGCGTGTATTGTACAGGCCGACATCGTTTGGCTGTGTTGTGTTGCACAGCTCTAGGTAGTGTGCGTGTCATAATCAAGTAGTTCATGACCCTCGGTCCACGAAAAGCCATTTTCCTTTGCTGTGGTCTGCCTCAAATGATGCTTTATGCCGCGAAGCCACAATTCTAATTTTGTTTCGAATTTTACCGGTGTGCCACGGTAAAACGTTTTCATCATCGAATTTCCGCAGCTTGCGCTGACGCAGATATCTCTTCTGTTGTCGTCTTTCGTACGTAGATCAGTTAACACGACATCACAGCACCGAAAGCAAAACACCAGCACCGAAACAATGCAACACCATTCATAGCGAAATATGCTATGATCGACAAAGTAATCATCGGAACCAGAACCAGCACCAACATCGTATCAACATCTGGCCAAATCAAACCTCTAATAAATAACCGTAGCATAAACATAATAACCATAGCATAAACAATGAAAAGTAGGGAACCTAACATA
The DNA here is from genome assembly GCF_017562075.2 of Anopheles merus. Classification (NCBI taxonomy): domain Eukaryota; kingdom Metazoa; phylum Arthropoda; class Insecta; order Diptera; family Culicidae; genus Anopheles; species Anopheles merus. The sequence goes on from NC_054084.1 coordinate 23,380,493, forward strand.
TATAACATGAAATAAGGAAATATTAGGCAGTTCTAAACAACATCTTGAACTGTGAATATGTGCGCGACAAATTAAAAAAAATAAAATTATTTTTTTATTACAATTCCAACGCATGTGTTCTTAACTGATCTCATCCCTTCCGTCCCGACCCGTGAGCTTTGCGTTGCTCACCCGCCTTACTTTGCACCTGTTTGTGAGGACTCGCGTCTCCTGCTTCAGAGATGCTCCTCAAAGTGGCTACTTCCGACGTGATGATTTTGCGACGATGTAAGGTTCCCGCCTTACTCTGCACCTGCTCATAAGGCGTCCAATTTCCATTTGCTGAAATGCACCTTCCGGGGGTGACTACTTCCGACGAGATGGCAGCTTCGCGCAATGTTCCCGTGTGGAATGCTCCGCTAGGGTCGATGGAGACGTACTTTCGTTCCATCTTTGGACTCGTCTTTCGGTACCTGGTTCCACCCTTCGCATACGACGCGTACTCAGCCTTCCTCACACTCGTCACTTGCAACACGGGTTATCTTTTATGCGAATAGAAACACACGCGCGACTTACTTCGATTTTGATCTACGAAACGATTTTTGACTCAATAGTTGATCAAAATTTTTGGAATGTTAAAAAACGAAGCGGAAAAATAATTTAATGCCGAACATTTGGATAGTTTTAGTTTTAGTCGTAAGATGTTGCCATAAAATTGGTCTCTTTATTCCGCTGGCTATTTGGTAATACTCCCTCGGTTTGTCTTTCGAGCCCTTTTTAAGCTTTTTCCCATAGCTTTTTCTCCCTTTTCTCCTATCTCTTTTTCGCCTAAACAATTCCTAACGCTAATGTCGACAGGTCGTTGGAACCCTTCTATCATGCTGTTGTAAGGTTCCAACATTGGGGCCCTTTCCGTTTGAAGCTCGTAGGCTGAAATTTCAGTCTGTCAGCTGTTTGCATTGTATAGCAGTTTTCGAGCAGCTATCTAAGTGAGTATAATATACAGGTGGGCTTATCCCAAGGTGTATGAATTTAGAAGGCTGATTTTTATCGCTTCTGCTTCTGAATGAAGATTGTAAGAGTGTTTTGAGTATTCGTCAAGCCTCCAGAAAGCTCGTTGGAGCAAAAGTTTTCACTCGTTCTGTCAAAAAGTGATATTCAAATTTGGTTATAAAAATGCTATGAGACCACCTGGACTATATACACTTTGATTCCAGATTCGATCACCTGATTTCTTTAATGCACCTTGGAATAAATGTAAACAAACCCGTGTTTTCGAGCAGGTACTCGAATCTAATTCTAGCTTTTAGGCTAAAATTTTCTAGACTGAAAATCGCAGGCTAGTTTTTTGTGTGGTTTTGTATGGATTGTTTACATGATTTCAGCCTCCAACTGTCAAACTCCATACAAAAAACTAACTAGAATCGTGAAGGCCCCCATTGACAGCAGATTCAATCATCTTATCACAGAAAATCCAACCATGAGTATTTTGCGGAAACACAATAGCCTCCAAACGTAATCAGTATATCAAATTCATTAATACCACAGATAAAGATGATTTTTTTTGAGATAAAATCTTATAAACCAGAAATCGAACCTTTGACAGATTATAAGCAGCTACAGAGAAAATCTTAAACATCTAGGGAACGAATATAGAAAATTCATAACAAAATTCATGTAGAAAATATTCCACAGATAGCAAGAGAAGAGTTATAAAATTTTATCACAAAATACCTTCTTATATACCAAATTACAAGCAAATACATTCACAAACTGAGGAAATGCAATCGGAGGTAGCAAAGATGTTTAAAAAAATATTATTTAACATTCTGTTTCGTCATATAATTCACCGATACTATTAGTACCGAAGAAATCAGTTGAACAAGAAGAAATGGCGTTTAGTAGTGGATTTTTGGCAGTTAAACAAGAAAATTTTACTAGACAAATTCCCTTTACCCCGCATAGACACGATACTAGATCAGTTAGGAAGATACAAATATTTCAGCATATGAGATCTGATGTCAGGGTATCATCAAATCAAGCTTGATAAAAAATCGAGAAAATATACAGCTTTTTCCACACCTACCGGCCACTATCAGTTTACACGAATGCCATTTGGACTCAACATCAGCCCAAACAGATTTCAAAGGATGATGGCTATCGCTATGACTTACACGTGTCGTGCGCGCTTTGTGTCTTACGGTGCGTGTTGGCACGATATCTACCTCGTGCAGATCAGCAGCTGCAATGTTTATCAAAACAACGAGCTGCGGCCAAGACTGATCAGCTGTTCGAGAAATAGGCGCCATCGAGAAAGTTAGGCCAGTAGCAAAAGTCAAGCGACAGAAAACAGACTAATTTTTAAACTGAGCAAATACATCCGCGTCCTTTAGGGTCCGCCCTTAAGGACATAAGTGCTTTTTTCGGTCGTAGTGGCAAGACACCAAGGTCACCCCCGGATGAAAACGCACAGAGTTCTGCATCACCTGCAGTGGTTGCCGTTGAAGAAACGCCGGTTGAACACGCCTTAGTCAACATGGAGGCTGAAGAAGGAACGTTGTTGGCGTCGGAGACCGTAGAACAGACCATGGTGCAACTCCCGTATTTAGTTCCCCCCTCCTCCAAGGAACAGGAGCTTGCTTCCAGCATCAGTAAACTGCAAGAAGCTCTGGCGGTTGCAAGAGAGTTGCATGAATTCACCAAGGATCGGAACAATGTACATGCTCCGATCAAAAAGGTGTCGGTGAGCATCCTGTCGTCGCTAGCCTGTATTGAACGGGAACTGCTTACCATGAAGATGAGGGTGGAAAGGATCAAAAAGGCGTCTATGAAACCCAAGGCAGGCCTTACAACTACACCGATCTCGGGGAAGATAAACATGAAGGTGAGAACACCAGAGGAAGCAGAGGAGGTAAAACGGGCAAAGAACGATGCCCCAACTTTTAACCAGCCAGCCTCAGAACCTAGTGAAGAGCAGGAGAAACCAGAGAGTAGCGAGTTATGGAGCACGGTGGTCAGCAAAAAGACCAAACGTAAGGCTACAATAGATTCGGCCACAGATGTTAGACAAGGTAGACCTGGTGCATCCAATGGTCCAACTAAACTCAAAGTGGGTAGAAAGGAGGTGTCGTCATGTAGAACAATTGGGCATCGAGGCTTTAGAAAAAAGCACAAAACCAGGATCGACGGCAGTTGTCAAATGCGACGAATGTTGCTGGTATTTGGATATGACAAATAAATTGTTTTCGTTTGATAAACATTTGTTTAGCACTAAAAAAATGTATTTTGCATCCACACTCCATAAATGGGCAATTTACACGTAATAATGCAACTGCTGCCTGTAAACAAATATCGACGGCTGTTGTCAAACTGAATCTCAAAATGGCAACATGCCAAACGCTAAGAAGACACCTCCTCTATATTCCACCTTGAACTAAACTAACCTCATGGCGACCGAAAACGAAGGCGATTCTAGTCGAGACAAACGAAGTGTCTACACACAAGGACATTCTTCGAAAACTGAAGACTGATCCCGAGCTAGAGCCGTTTGGCGAACAAGTCACACGAGTTAGGAGTACCAAAAATAGAGGTTTACTCTTTGAGCTAAAGAAGAACGATGGTACCTACAGTGAAGATTATTCCGAGAAAATTCAAAAGGCCATTGGAGAATCTGGTAAAGTAAAAACCCTTGGGCAAATGGAGACTGTCGAAATTCGCTATTTCGATGAAGGGACAGAGGCAGCTGATGTCGAACGAGAAGTGCGAAATCAATTTACCTGCACTGAAGGCTGTAAATTATAAGTAAGAATGAAATCTTCTTTCTCGGGTATGCAGACTGCTGTTGTGAAACTTCCAGCAAAGCTAGTGCCGGCGATGACAGCAGCAGGAAAAATACAAATAGGCTGGTCAGTCTGCCCAGTGCGGGTCAGCACTCCGAGCAGTAAATGCTACCGCTGCTGGCAAACGGGCCACATCTCGCAAGACTGCAGGGGTTCAGACAGGAGTAAATGCTGTCTGCGTTGCGGAGATGAAGGTTACTTCGCTTCTGCGTGCCAAAAAACCCGTCGATGTGTGTTCTGTCCAGCTCGATTCAACGCGCATCATTCGAGTGGAGCATTCTGCCCAATGACGAAAAAAAACAACATTATGGAAGCAGTCCAGATAAATCTGAACCACTGTGAAGCAGCCCAGGACCTCCTGAGCCAAGTATTTTTTGAAGAGGAGGCAGATATTGCTATTATATCAGAGCCTTACAGGGCTCCAATCGGATTTACGAATTGGGTGGCTGATAAAACTGGCGCAGCAGCAATTTGGGCGATACAAAGATATCCCATTCAGCGGGTTGTTTCAAATACGTTCGAGGGCTTCTGCATAGCCGAAGTTAACGGAGTATTCTTTGCCAGCTGCTATGCACCTCCTAGCTGGGAACCAGAAAAATTTAATGACAACAACAGCTTTAACAATCTATGTGTAGCGCTAGAGGGATGCAGTCTTTTGGTGATTGTCGGTGATTTTAATGCCTGGGCTGTCGAATGGGGGAGTAAACGGACGAATAGCAGAGGAGAGGCAGTGCTCAAAACTGTTGCCCAACTTAATGTAGTTCTGGGAAACGTCGGCTCAACCGCTACCTACAGCAGAAACGAAAGGACATCTATAATAGATATTATGTTCTGTAGCCCATGTCTGGCCTGGCACCTACAATGGCGCGTCAGCGATACTTTTACAGGCAGCGACCATCGTGTGATACGGTATGCTGTCGACAAGGGCCATAGGAGTAAACTAACGTTGGCGTCGACAACCTTCACGCTAATCCCCGATGTAGCAATGTGGATAAACCGGAAACACGGTGACGTGGATTATTTTGTCACGCAGATGCTTTCTGGCCACGGGTGCTTCAGGAGCTACCTCCACAAATTCCGGCACGCCTCTTCACCTCGATGCCCAGTATATAAGGACAAAGTTGAGACTGCGGAACATGTAATGTTCTACTGTCCACGTTTCCTAGAGGAGCGCCAGCTGTTTGACACGAAGTGCAGAACCGCCGTAAGGCAGACCAACCTAGTGCAGATGATGCTACATAGTGAAGAGTTGTGGCAAACGTTTTCCAACAGTGCTAATTGAGAGGCAATAGCGACAGCGGTAGAGCACATGAAGATACCCCCGCACTTATGCAGGCTGTTGAGGAATTATCTTGACGCTTAAAACTAATTCCATCACCGCAGGCGTACCCCAGGGATCAGTGCTTGGTCCCACACCCTGTGGAAGGTCATGTATGATGGAGTACAGACCCTCCCCCTCCCTCTTGGTGTCAAAATCACTGGTTTTGCAGACGACATCGCTCTCACCGTCTCAGCTGTGTCTATTGAGGAAGTAGAGCTGCTCACCACTGCACAGTGGGCAACGGCCATACAAACGCCGGGATGAAAATCAATTCCTCGTGCTATTGCAGTTTTTCTTCATTCAATACCATTGCTCTTACTACACAGGGCAGTCCTGTACTATAATTGTCAAGACAGCGAAAAAACGTTTATAATTATCGCTCACAACATTAAATTATTGTGTAGTACTTAACAGCATCAACAATTATTGTTAAGAAATAAAACAAAGGCGGAGTAAGTTCGTTACTAAAAACGATTTTTGAGTATTACGCGCTAAAAATGCCGAGTTTTTCATGGTTAGTTTTGAAAAGAGCTGATTCCTATCTTACGATCTTTTTCAAACTGTTTATTTCGGTTCAGCTTTGTTTATTATCCCTGTTTGTTTCAAATGCCCGTTTATGACAGGTAGTTCGATACTTGTGGTGTATAGCTCATACAACAACATGTCAAAATCGCTCGCGCTATTTTCAAGAAAAAGTTCAATAATTTTCGGGGTCGCGGATGGTCGCAGCTAATTTCAACGTCAAAACGTAGGAAAAATGTTGATCTTTCCTATGATATACGACACACGAGTGAAATCGAGTCGAATCATAAAAAAATTCACTCTCGAAAATGAAAATATCCAAAAATTCGGCAGTGATGTTTGGTTTTAAATCATTTATGAACTTTAAAAACAAGTTTTTGCAAAATATTTAGACATAACATCATAGTATGACAAAAAACCTTTCCAATGAAACTTTAATTATCAAAATCTAACCATCATATACTAAAATATGATGGTTTATGTTCGGTCGAAAAATAGCTCAAATTTGGGACAAAAAACACAAAGTTTACACTTTGATGGCCTATATCTCAGTGAGTTTAAGATAAAAACGTGAAATATTTTGGTTTCAACCAAGTTTAAGTATCTATGTTAAGAAAATGATTATGGTGTTAACCTGCGATGAAGTAGGTTTTCCGATTTTTATACAGGCGTTTGCCCAATGTGCACTGTTGCAGTCGGTCGGATCGACCGGTGGATGTGGGATGTAAAGCTAGAGATTGCGCATGCGAAGACTGAGTTCATTGTCATCAGCAGTCACAAGGTGCACCACAAAGCATCGATAACGGCAGGACCTATAAAAGTCGAGTCTACCAGATTGCTGAAGTATCTTGGGGTAGTCATTGATGACCGACTGAAATTTAAGAGCCACCTCGAGGAAGTCTTCAAGAAGGCCATATGCTGCGGTTACGAAGTGGAAGGCTCCCTTTATACGGCATTAAGGACGTATGCAGCCACTGAGTGACTGATGAGCGGTTAGCAGATGAGAGAGCGCCAGACGCTCGTGGGACACCGTCGGGAACACAAGGCTGATCGTTGAATAAAGTATTGTGTATTGTTTATTACATGTTCGGTGTAATATAAATTGTATACTCTCGGCCATCCGAACACAACACCATGAAAGCAGTAAATGAACTAGTGGCATTCACCCCAAACATTGGCGGACCTAGTAGCAGCATTAGGCGCCTTCATGCTAACTATGCCATCTCGTTGTTGAGGTACGGAGCGCCGGTTTGGGCGCATATACTAAAGGAGAAGCAGCACCAGAACACCGTGAATAAGGTGCACAGAAAGTTGGCCATGCGTGTTACTAGCGCGTACCGTACCATTTCGTACGAAGCGGTATGCGTTATTGCGAGCATGATGCCTCTCTGCATCACCCTCGAGGAGGACTCGAAGAACTTCCGGAAATCGCGTGCGGGGAATCTTTCACCGAGACTGCAAAGAAAGCCTCAAGGCAAGCATCGATGCGGCAATGACAGAACGAGTGGAGTAGCTCGTTGAACGGAAGATGGACCTACTTGCTGATTCCCGACGTTGCAGCATGGCTAGAAAGGAAACATTGTGATGTGGACTACTTTGTCACCATAGTTCTTTCCGGCCATGGCTGTTTTAGAAGCTATCTGCACAGGTTCAATCGCGCTTTCCGTTTTAAGTTCTGTCAGCTGTTGTATAGCAGTTTTCGAGCAGCTATCTAAGTCGGTATAATATACAGGTGGGTTTATCCCATGTTGTATGAATTAACAAGGCTGATTTTTTTCGCTTCTGCTTCTGAATGAAGATTTTAAGAGTGTTTTGAGTATTTGTAAAGTTAACAGAAAGCTTGTTTGAGCAAAAGTTTTCAACTGTTCTGTCAAAAAATGATGGTCAAATTTGGTTATCAAAACATGCTTTGCGACCACCTGGACTACATACACTTTAATGCTATATTCCATACCCTGATCTCTTTACTGCACTTTGGGATAAATGTAAACACCACCTTGTTTTGCCATTTCTCGAGCAGGTACTCGAATCTAATTCTAGCTTTGCGGCTAGAATAATCTAGACTGAAAATTGCAGGCTAGTTTTATGTGTGGTTTTGTATGAAGTGTTTACATGATTTTAGCCTCCAACTGTCAAACTCCATACAAAAAACTGACTAGAATCGTGAAGGGTACCATTATTGAGATTTTCTGACTGCCAAAGAACTGTCAAACTCAATTCAGCTTGAGTCGTGTTGAAAATCATGCTGAAGAAATAAAAAAATATTATGATGAAAATAAAATATCCGATTGATGTTCAACACTATTTTCAAGCGTTGAATAACAATGTTTACATTCTAAAGTGACTTGGAAAATTCTGTAATATTTTTTATTTCTTCAGCAATAAACGGTTCAGCTCATTCTGTCTCCAACCGTCGATGCGATCGGATGCTTATCACGATCGCTCCACAGCAACAGATCGAAATCGCTTCAAAGCCGAAAGTTCACCGACTGCCCTTTTAGTAGTATCACTGTGTGTCCTGGTGGTGAGTGTGAAGTCCTACTTGTGTGTAACGAGTGTGTTTCGTATAACGCACCACATGCCTAGCGTAAGCAGTGTGGCAAGTGTGTATTGTGCTGAGTGTGTAGAGTGTAGAGTGTACATAGCACCGTTACAGTCTCCGCCTTTGTGAGTAGACATCAGTGCGTGATGATAGGTTGATGACAAAGTTCTAGTAGTTTTGTACGTATTAGTATTTTGTCCTTGTTTTTTTTTCTCTTATTTTTTTTCTTATCTTGCATTTCTCTCCGCGGTATTTCTATTAAATAATTATATCTGTTTGCCCCCAACTGTTGTGGCCAATATGGCCAATATGGAAATTGTAACGATTTCCTCTGATGAAGGGTTCACTACGGTATCCCATAAGAAAAGGAAAGCACCCGTAGTAGTAGAAGAAGGAACCAGTTGCAAAAAAGTTCTTGCTACCGTCACACCAATGTCGACTGACAAAGCAAGACATCGTGAATACCCATCTTGCTACCGGGGAGACTTTCGTGTCTTCATGATGCCCGGAAAAAGTGAGCTCAACCTAGTGGCTATAACTGCATCCCTGCATAAAAGCTATCCTGCGGTAACCGATGTATTTCGTGTTCGTACTAACCGGATACGAATCACCGTTAGCGACCGAATGCAGGCGAACGCTATAGCAGCTGATCCACAATTCACTGATCACTACCGGGTGTATATCCCAGGTGGAATAGTTGAGGTAGCTGGTGTCGTAGAGGATCTGGATATTCCATCCGAAGAACTGCTAAAGTTGGGAATGGGTGCTTTCCGGACTCTTTCCACTCCAGGGGTGAGGGTGATTGCGGTGAAACCACTTTACACCTCTTCCACAGTAAACGGGCAAAAGACGTACACGGAAACAAAATCAAAGCGCGTTACGTTTGAGGGAACTGTACTCCCTAGTTTCTTGGTGTACGAAGGACTCCGCGTCCTCGGATTGCACTGCAGCGCCATTCAAATGCGCTCAATGTAAAAATCATTGGCGTGAACTAAACGAGTGCCCGGTGTACAAGAAGTCCCAAAATGAACTAAACAAAGCCCAGTACCAATTGGCCCGTGGGTCATATGCTGCAGTTCTAGCGAATGGTAGCTCGACCGAAAACACATACACCGTGCTAGCTGAAGAGTTCACATCGGTAAACCAGGAACCAGTCCCTAAAATCTCGGAGGTGATAATAAGAGTGAAGAGATCCGCGAATCGTCGTCGTCCTAGGAAACCCCCTATGAAGGCTACGCCTCCTAAGGAGAAGAAAACTTCTCTACGTTATGAGAAGAAAAATTCTCCTCCCCAGGCACCACCTCGTCTAGCACGTGCCCCTCGTCCCAGAAAACCTAACAATCCTTCGCTGGACGAGGATCTTCCATCACTCCCTTCTCCTTCCCTCCCCCGAAATCCCCAGCCCAAGCCTGAGCCAAAAAAGAAACCTCGACGAAAGGTTCAGTCGCTGTCCATATCAGAAATGATTGACTCAATTATTACAGCGCTGGCTTTTCCAGAACCATTGAAAAGCATAATTGCTATGACACGACCAATGTTGATCAGCGCAATAAAGCAATGGCTTGGGCAATGGCCTGCTTTGAGTTCGTTGGTACAATTGGAACATTAACCCGTCCATGGCTAACATACTCCAATGGAATTGTAGAAGTTTTCTTGGAAAAATACATATGTTTAAAGTACAGGTAAACAAGCACAACATAGATGTATTTGTCCTATCAGAAACTTGGCTTTCCCCTGATAAAAAAGTTACCTTCCACGGATATAACATTATACGCCAAGATCGAAACACTATAGATAGGGTTAGGCGTGGTGGGGGAGTACTCATAGGAGTACGAAAAAACATACAATTCTTTCGAATACCCCTCCCCTCATTACTAATTATTGAATGTGTCGCAATCCAGGCAAAGATAGACGATCTTGATTTATCCTTTGCATCTGTATATATCCCACCGGAAGCCGAGATTGAACTGGAGAAGATCAAAAAGGATCTTGAAATAATAGCATCTGCAATGAAAACACCTTTTCTTATCCTGGGAGATTTCAATTCTCATGGATACGACTGGGGATGCACACGAGACGACTCACGTGCTCCAGTCATTAGGGACTTTTGCGACAACCATAGATTGATAATATTAAACTCCGGCGATGCTACTAGAGTGGCAGGGCCTTCGGCGCGTGACAGTGCAATAGACCTGTCTCTATGCTCAGTGTCGCTTGCTCTGGATACTTTGTGGAAGGTTATCCAGGACCCTAATGGCAGCGATCACTTACCGATTGAAATTAAAATCACTACTGGAAGGCGCCCAATCAATAGCATACCGGTCAACTACGACATGACAAGGAATATTGATTGGACGAGATACAACGCACTTATGTCAGTGAGGCTGCCATCTGTGACATCCATGTTTGACCCACTAGTGGAATACAAAAATCTCGTAGACTGTGTAAACGAGTGCGCTCTTGCAGCCCAAACAAGAGAGCCCCGCCAAATAAGGACGCATACCAAGCCTCCCACTCCTTGGTGGGACAGAGACTGCCAAACTGCATACGTAGCGAAGCGAAAGGCATTTGGACAATATAAACTCCATGACTCCATTGCCTTATACGAAAAGTATAAGGCACTGGAGAGAACATGTAAAAACTTACTTAAAGCGAAAAAGAGAGGATTTTGGCGCAAATTTGTCAAAAACCTCCCGCCTGACACTTTGCTACGTGCGTTGTGGACAATGGGTAGAAGGATGCGAAATAGCACAATTACAAATGAGAGCGAAAGATTTTCAGGAGACTGGCTTTATCAGTTCGCCGAAAGAGTCTGTCCAGATTTCGTTCCAACGCAGAAATTTGAACAACATGCGCCTTGCAGTGATCCCAGCTTGGATGCACCTTTCTCCATGGTCGAGCTATCCCTAGCTCTCCTTTCTTGCAATAATTCTTCCCCCGGACTGGATAAGATTAGTAGTAGTCTTCTCCGAAACCTTCCAGACGTGGCGAAGAAGCGGATATTGATGATAGTTAACAAAATGATAGATCTCAATATAGTCCCGCAAGAATGGAGAGAGGTGAAAGTAGTCGCCATCTTGAAACCCGGCAAACCGTCATCAGAGCACGGGTCTTATAGACCTATATCCCTACTATCGTGCTTGCGCAAATTGTTCGAGAGGATGATTCTTTTTCGATTGGACAACTGGTTGGAGTCTAACAACTTGTTGTCCAGTACCCAATTTGGTTTCCGCAAAGGTAAGGGTACAAACGATTGCTTAGCGCTTCTTGTCTCAGAAATAGAGCTGGCACATACTCGTAAAGAGATGTTGGCCTCTGTATTCCTAGATATAAAAGGGGCATTTGACTCAGTATCGATTAGCATACTAGGTCAAAAACTTCAAAACGCGGGGTTAAATCATAAACTAAACACTTACCTTTGCAACCTCCTTTCTGAAAAAGCAATGAATTTCGATAATGGTCTCGCTCAAACAAGACGTATCAGTTATTTTGGACTACCACAAGGGTCCTGTTGAGCCCCATTTTATACAACTTTTATGTAAATGATATCGATTCATGTCTTGCCCCAAACTGCAACCTAAGGCAATTGGCAGACGACGGTGTTGTGTCAGTCGCTAGCAACGACATCGTAGGTCTTCAAAATCCTTTGCAAACCACGCTGAACAATCTGGAAGCGTGGTCAAACAACCTAGGTATCGAGTTTTCCCCAGAAAAAACTGAAATGCTTATTTTTTCATTTCACTACGATACACCAAAAAATAGGCGTGAGAACGTGTACAAACCAAAGTTTGACATATATTTATATGGAGAAAAAATCACGATTGCCCAAACTTTTAGATACCTAGGGGTTTGGTTTGACAGCAAAAATGTGTGGAGGTCACATATAGAACAACTGGCAAGAAAATGTGCCAAAAGAATTAACTTCCTCCGAACAGTCGCGGGATTCTGGTGGGGTACACACCCACTAGATCTCCTAAGACTGTATAAGACAACGATTTTATCCGTCTTGGAATATGGTTGCATATGCTTTCATTGGGCATCCAAGACGCATTTAATAAAACTAGAACGCATACAATATCGTTGTCTTAGAATTGCGCTGGGATGTATGAAATCCACCCATAATATGTCCCTAGAAGTGATGTCTGGAGTGATGCCGCTAAAACTACGTTTTGAACAATTATCGCTTCGCCTTCTACTTCGTTCCACAGTATCTAATCCACTAGTGATTGATAATTTCAAATCCCTACAAGAGGCAGGTTCTAACTGCAAAATCATGAAGATATATCAGGATTTTGTATCTTTACAGGCTAACCCTAGTGCTTCACAAGCAATCAGCTGCGCCAATCTACCGGAGTCCTACAATTCCCTTTTGGTAACTGATTCCTCTTTGCAAGAGGAAACAAAGAACATACCAAACGATCTTCGCTGGAGGACAATTCCCAGCATTTTTGTGAACAAGTATGGCCATCCCAACGAAAAACAATATTTTACGGACGGATCCTTTTCAGACGTGGGCACGGGCTTTGGTGTATATAATACATCCAAACAAGCCTTCTTCAAATTGAGACAGCCATGCTCAATATTTGTCGCAGAGTTGGCTGCCATATTTTACGCGTTGCTTCTAATAAGCGCGAGCCCTCCGGATCAATATTATATATTTACTGACAGTCTCAGTGCTGTCGAAACTTTGAAATCCGTGGAGGCGATAAAGAGCTCTGATTACTTTATTAAAAAAAATCTAGAAACACTAAGCTCTCTGTTCAATAAAGCGTTTCGAATATCGCTTGTCTGGCTACCTGCTCATTGCGGAATCCCTGGCAATGAGAGGGCAGATCTCTTGGCCAAACGAGGCGCCTCTGAGGGCGATTCCTTTGAACGATCGATTCAGCCTCACGAATTCCTCCGCTTCCCACAGCAATTATGCATGGCTCGTTGGCAGAGCATGTGGGATGCCGATGATCTCGGGAGATTTCTTTACTCCATCTCTCCTAAGGTGACACAACGTCCATGGTTTCAAAGCCTACAGGCAGATCGTGGATTCATTCGCATGACATCAAGACTCATGTCAAACCACTATGCGATGAATGCACATCTACAACGTATAGGGATCGTCGATACAAATGTATGTAGCTGTGGCAAAGGATTCCACGACATCGAGCACGTCATATGGTCATGTGTGGAGTTTGAAACAACAAGACCCGCACTACTATCGACGGTTCAAGCAATAGGGAGGAACCCTGAAGTCCCAATACGTAACATCCTTGGTCAAAGGGACTACGAATACGCGAGAATTCTGCACAAATATGCTAAGGAGGTTGGCATCACCTTGTAATCACGTACCGAACTTATATGTTTAGAGACCCAATAAATGTATAGGTATGATCATGTATGGCTTAGGGTGTATGAGCGTTCGTGTGCATGGGTAGGTGTCTGCATGGGTGTGCGTGTGTGCATGTGGATTTTCTTTATATCCACATCTACACACGCATAGCCATGTGGACACTTATTGGTGTTCTCGCGCGTACATATTTACCCGGTTATGTATGATTGTACCTATTAGCATATTTGTTAGTAGTAACCTTAGTGTGTAGTATATTGTCTACGTTGTATGTTAAATTATGTTTAGTGATCCTCGGGCAGTCTGAACACATAACCGACGGTTGGGGCAGAAGCTCACCACCATGACGAGCTCAGAGTGGTGATTTAGAACAACCAAGCCATCGCGGAGCACTAGACAACCCGGATGCTGGAAACCATCGCTCACCTAACACCTGTAAAATACGGTGTCGATGCCATATACACTAAATCCCTGCTCCCTTGGATGGGAATACTGGAATTCCCCATAGACACTATGGAAAGAGAACGGCTGGCATACAACAGAATCCGAGCCCACCCGGAATAAGGTGCACAAAGCCGAGCAAGGAAATGTGCTTCGGCCAGCCCATAGATATTAAGAAATACAATAGAACCAACAATGTTAGATTTAAGTCTAGTCCATAATGATACGGCCAACCAGGCCGTCCTTACGAGAAATAACAAAAAAAACGGTTCAGGCATGCAAGCCGGCTTCAAACGGTGAAAAAATGATAGCTTGAAAAATTAAAATTTTAGAATATATCTGAATTTTAGAATAAAAAGTTGTTTGAGTTTGAAAATGGAAAACATACCTGATTATATCCAATGACGTCAAAAAGCTTCCGTTTCTATAAAAAAAAAGAAAAGTTTTTTGAAAACGCACGGCCTATTGAGAAATCTTCTGCATTGAGAAGAAATTGGATTGAACGTATATTTGTATGGTTTGGAATCAACTAATGGATTAGTACGATCGCTTAGAGAAAAGTTGCACATCGATAGTGGATTTGTGCATGCATAGTAAAAGAATATTTGAAATCTTATTATAGTTTGAACAAGTCCCTAAATCAATAATCAGGTGAAATTGGTACTCTTACGATTGGTCTCGTCTCGGAACATTTGTAAAATATTTTTGTTTCAATTTTATCCAAAAATATGTCTAAACACAATAAATCATAAAATAAATTCAAGAAATAATACTCCAGTTATTATATTTTAACTATAAAACATGCGCTGA